>NC_137953.1:10952720-11220821 GCF_963924665.1 Micromys minutus
ATTTTGTTCACAGTTGAGTGTTAAAAGCCTGTTAAAAAAAAAAAAAAAACAAGCAAGCTCACAGTTTAGAGTTCAGCAAATTGAGAAAGACTGTATTGTCCTTGGGTTCATCTATAAGAAGATTGCAGCTGACTCCAGAACAGTTGAGCAGCTCCTGTCTAGCTAATGTGCTCTCCAGACAAAGCCCATTTCTTCACACTGCTTCTTTGTTTATCTGCAGGAGCACTTTCCCAGTTCACTTTTCATTTACGGGTCAGGGAAGTGCATGAAAGTGGATGGTGGATGGCAAATGCCTCGAGAAAATTAAAGCTTTCTGCTCAACCAAAATCGGTTTTTGCTACTAGTGTTTTCCAGAACATAATTTGCTTCCTTCTCTTTATGCAATCTTTCTATTTTAAGATAAAATAGCATTAGAGTCACAGTATCATTTTTTTCTTATCTCTATTATTAAATTCCAAATCAATCAATTAACTAATAATAAATATGAGAGGCCTTATTATTATTCTATCTGTTTTGTTGGCTAATGTGGAAAATTATAAGAAATGGTTGCTTATGAATATTGGTTTTAATGATAATCTCTCAATCGTACTTTGTAGGTTGGGAATGAGAGAGTCATTACAAGGAACTCAGAGAATGATTACAAATGCAGCTTCACAGTAATTAGCATAACTATATGATCTCTACATGCACCTCGATAGTCAGTGTGTTAAATGATTTACAACACTAAATATATTTTTCAGCTAAATGTCCTATACGGTGTTCTATGATATTCCCATAATTTAATATTATGAACATGTTATAGTTGGAAATTACTCTGTTATCTTTTCAAATAAATAATAATAAAGCCTTTATGTGACTATGATGTGCCTTTACTCAAGGTACCATTTATGGGAAATAATTACATTTAGATGATGTAATAAACATGGTCTTCATGAAGATATTAGTGTCCTCAAAGCATATCCATCTATCTGTTTCTCTCTATTTTACTTTCTTTTTCCTCCCTTTCATTTTTCCTTGATCCTTCCATAATTCTTCTCTCAGTCTTTCCCTCCACTCTAGAGGAATATATCAATAAAGCAATCTTCCATTTAGTAAGATAATATTCGTTAGTCCTTGCCACACTAATATAAGATTCCTTGGATATTCCTATCCTACACCAGCTTGACTGTTTCTCCATGTATTTTCATAACAAATTTATTAATTTCCTCTTCAAAGGCCTTTATAAGATTGAATTTAAGATCATCTTCTTTTGCTTCAGTTTCATGAGGATATTCTAGGTATATTGTAGCAGCATAGCTGGGCTCTGTTAGCTCCAGATTACCATGGGTCTTGTTTATTGTTTTCTTACACAGTCCTTTACATGTTTGGTTTGCCCTGATATTGGCTGGAAGTTCCTGATGGAAGTGAGACTTCTGAAGTGGCTGGAGCTCTGGGCCAGACAATAGAAGTCAGGGTACCTGACGCTAATGGCTGTCAATCAAGCAGATCCCATTCTTCCTGCTGTGTCCGTTGTGAACACTACTCTGCAGGCTGTGTTCAAGTGGACCCAGCTAGGCCAATGGGTGGATCTGACTAGAAAAGAATTGGTCAGGCAGTATTCAAAGCTGCTTAGTTTGGAAACCCCTGAAGATTTCTACAGGTAGGCAGTACATGCTTTCCATCCAGTAAGACTTCTGAAACCTAGAGCAAAGCCACATCTAGACAATGGGCATCAGGAGACCGCAAAGTACTTGCCTATATAGACAGAACAATACTCTACATTTACTAATGATTAGAATTGCCAAACAGCTCACAACTCCAGAGAAAGTCCATGCCTCACCAGGGGCAAAGCCAGTACCTGGAAACTTAGGTTAGATCCCACAAAACCTTTCTGGGAGTAGTATCCAATTATCAGAGACTGCATATCATGTCTGTTCTTTTGTGACTGGGTTACCTCACTCAGGATGATATTCTCTAGATGCATCCACTTTCCTAGGAATTTCATAATGTCATTGTTTCTGCTAGCTGAGTAGTACTCCAACTCATTCTTATAGCTCTCTTTTTTTCTTTTTCTTTTATTGGATATTTTATTTACATTTAAAATGTTATCCCCTTTTCCAGTTTCTCCTCCAGAAACCCCCTAGCCAATCTCCACTCCTCCTGCTTCTATAAGGGTGCTTCCCCACCCTTCCCCCATTTCTTCCTCCCTGCACTTGCTTTCACCTACACAGGGGCATCAAGCCTTCACAGAAGCAAAGGCCTTTCCTCTCAGTAATGCTTGCCCATCCTCTAGTACATTTGCGGTTGGAACCATGGGTGCTCAAAGAGTACTCTTGGGTGGTGGTTTAGTCTCTGGGGGCCCTCATGGTGGGGGTGGGGATCTGGTTGGTTGATATTGTTGTTCTTCCTATGGTATTGCAATCCCCTTCAGCTCCTTCAGTCTTTCCTTTAACTCCTCCATTATGAACACCTTCTCAGCCCAATGATTGGCCACCTCTGTATTTGTCAAGCTGTGGCAGAGCCTCTAAGAAGACAGGTATAAAAGAAGTAGATCCTGTCAGCATGCACTTCCTGACATTCACAATAATGCCTGGGTTTGATGACTATATATAAGATCAATTCCCTGATGGAACATTTTCTAAATTGCCTTTCCTCCAGTCTCTACTCCACACTTAAGTCTCTGCATTTTCTCCTGTTTGTATTTTTTCCCTTTCTAAGGACTGAAACATTCACACTTCCTTCTTCTTGAGCTTCATGTGGTATGTAAATTAGAGTCAGCTTACCCAACAGTACCCCTTCCACTCATCTCTATAATCTATTGCACAACTCCTGAATAAGACTACTGTTCTATTAGAGGCAAATCCTATACCCAGAACCCAAAAAGCCATGCCAGTTTCTGGAATCCTATAGGTCACACTGGCATCAGGACATCAGAGACCAAATAAACACTTAGATACCAAAGAAGAGTCCTGCTCTACAAGGGTCTGTGCTAGTTGAACTACGAGGTAATGAACAGGAGACACCAAGTGTTTGGAATTATAGGAACCTGGAAGTAACACTCAACACTCAAAAGAACAGAAGTCACTCCAATGGCCAAAATCCAAGATAAGATATGCTCCTAGAAAAGAGTATTGTCCAGTCACTCCTGCCAAATAACAAACAAACAAAAGGATACCACAGCTAAATAAGATCAGTCAACTCACCAAACAAACAAACAAAACCACAGAGACCAAAGGGATAAAACATTAATCCAAGAAATATAAACTCAGAAATTGGCACCTATGCCTATGATTACCCCAAACTCAGAAGCCTAAGGGGGAGCTTAAGAACATGATCAGCAATAGCCAGTGGTACAAGATGCTACTAATGGTCTGGATGTTGTATAATTCATACTTCAAGAGGAGATTCATTCCTAGAAGTGGTTGGCAAACACAAAATGAATTTCATGGAACTTTTATGTTGTTGTTGTTTATGTGTTTTGGCTTTGTCTTTTGTTTTTAAATTTTTGTCTTGTTTTGTTTTCTTGGCTGCTTTGTAGGTTTGAGTGTTTGTTTTCTGGTTTTGTTTTGGTTTGGTTTGATTTGGTTTGGTTGGTTTGAAAGGGAGAGTAAAAGAACTTAAATCTGGGTGTGTAGAGGTTAGTGTATCTCTTAGGATGGGGTATAGAAAAGAATACTATTAAAATATATTTTATTTTTAATTTTTAATTTTTTATGACAACTACTGTTTCAAGTAATGCTAAGCTACACAGATTACAGTATTTACTTAATATTTATAATTTTTTAAATTGGATATTCTCTGTATTTACATTTCAGGTGTTATCATCTTTCCACCAATCCTATCCTCCTCCCCCTCCCATTGCCACCATGAAGGTGCTCCCTCTCCCACCTCAGTGCCTTGGCATTTCCCTACACTGGGAAAAATGAGCCTTCCCTGAATCAAAGTCCTCTCCTCTCATTGATGCCAGAGAATGCTATCCTCTGCTGCATATGCACAGGGGACCATGGGTCTCTCCATAAGAACTCATTGGGTGGTGTTTCAGTACCTGAAGATATGGTGGGTTTGGTTATTTAATTTTTTTTCTGCTCATGGGTTTGCAGACCCTATGAGTTATTTCAATTTTTTCTCTAGCTCCTTCCTTGGGGTCCCTGTGTTCAGTCAAATGGTGAGCTGCAACCACCCTCCTCTGTATCAGTATGGTTCTGGCAGAGTTTTTGATGAGGCATCCATATCAGATGCCTGCCAGTAAGAACTACTTGGCATCATCAACAGTACATGGCTTAATGACTGCATATGGGGTAGATCCCTTCCACATGAGGCAGTCCTTTGATTCTCTTTTCTTCAGTTCATGCTCCTCTATTTATTCCACTGTTTCCTCCCATGAGTTTTATTCTCCCTTCTAAGAAGGACTGGGGCATCCACCTGCTGGCTTTCCTTCTCTTTGAGCTTCATAAGTACTCTGAATTGTTTCTTGGTTTTTCCAAGATTTTGGGGGTAGTATCCACTTAACAGTGAGTACATACTATGAGTGTCCTTTTGTGACTGAGTTACCTCATCAGGATGATCACTTTAAGTCCCATCCATTTGCCTAAAATTTTCATGAAGTCCTTGGTATTAATAGCTGAGTAGTACTCTATTATGTAAATGTACCATGTTTTCTGTATCCATTCCTTTGTTGAAGGACCCCTGTTTTGTCTAATATAAATAAAGCTACTTTGCACATGATGGAACATGTGTGCTTGTTAGATGTTTGAGCTTCTTTTGGGTATACACCCAGGAGTGGTATAGCTTGGTCTTCCCATAGAACTATGTCCAAAATTCTGAGAAATAACCAGACTGATTTCCAGAGTGGAAATTTTTCAAAAGTAAGAAGTCATTATGGGCAAACATTTCTACACAAACCCTACTGAACTCTTACTTACTAAACTATGATATATATATAATTGAAGTTGCTGGAAGACTTACCTCATAGAAAATATTGTGACATACTATGACAAATGACACACATTTCTTCTAATAGAAGAAAAACTTGCAAAGCATTCTAGTTGATTCTGTTCATTTTTCTAGTTTCTTTGGCCTTTATTGCATGGAAGGCATTAGCAGTTTAGATTCCTAATGGTCACCAGCTATATTTCTCTTGTTATTTTTATTGTGTTTAGATTGCTTATTTACTTACAGTGATTTGGTTGATCATGGAGTGGTTTAGTATGACTGCTGCTATATATTGTTTGTTTTCTTATGGTCTTCATTACTTACACATCTTTACTTCAAACATTTAAATCTAGAAATGTTATTATTATACATATAATTAGATGATTAATGTTTACACAGGCATTTTACTGTATCTTTTTTCCACATATTTTTTCTGGTGTACCACATTTTTTAATAACATCCTAGAATTCTATTCTTAGCATAATATAATCTGTAAATAATGTCTCATTGGTTATTTAATTTTGTCTGCTTATTAAACTGTATTATATTTTGTTTACTTATTAGATTATGATTAAGTCATGTGTTATTATCCTTATAGTCTTTCACAATCAAGGTACAAAATAGTCTTTATCATGGTCTTAATAATAGATTTGTTATCAATTAGGCATTTGAGCATCATAAATTTTTAGTTAATTTATTTAAAAATTATATAGTTTGATGTTAGTTTCTTGTCAGATATATAGTATTCATGAGAGATGCTAAAAGGAGAAGACTTATGAGAGTGATGGAGGAAAGGAAGGTTGTTAAAGAAGTAATTGTGCTTTAAGTAAAATAACCCAGTCACAAAAGAACAGATATAACATGCAGTCACTGATAATGGGATACTAACCCCAGAAACTCTGAACACCCTAGAAACAACCCACAGACTGTGTCAAGTTCAAGAAAATAAAAGAATATAATTTAATTAAAATAGAACTGTATCACTTCCACAACCCTTTCTACAACCCTTCCCAGTTTCTCTCTCATCCGCTCACACTAATACCCTCTTTTCCTATATTATTGTTGCATATATATATATATATATATATATATATATATATATGTATATATATATATATATATATACATATATATATGTATATGTGTGTGTGTGTATGTACCCACAAATAATTCATTACCTTAAAAATGTATTTGTATACTTCTATGCAAAAATGTGCATTTATCTTTGTTTCTTAAAATAAAACTTTTCAATAAAAATGAAATTATAAAAAAAATTTAAACATAACAGTTTTTATTTACTTTCTCATATTATATATCGTGTCTCTTTATTGTGCTTATTTCCTTTGCTGCTTAAGAAATTTTTTGTTTACTACATTTCACTTAACTTTTGCTTTTCATACACATTTTGTCATGTTAATCTTTCAAGTATATTTCAAATAGCATTATACATGGAATTTCTTTGATTTTGTTAATGTTCACTGTGAAGCATGCAAAGTGGATCAGGGACACAGCAGTTTATACATGATTTGTATGCTTATTAAAATATGAATGATATGGTTTGTTAAACTTATAATTAAAATGAGAGGGTATTAAAGATATTGAATGAACCACCTGATAAATTTTAGTGAAATTAATGAAATTCTCAAAAATTCTACACAGATGGCGAGGAAGAAAGAGCATTAAAAATTCCCCTGAAAAATCAGCTACCCTGGCTTTTATAATAGTAGGTTTCTAAAAATTCTTTCTTGTGAATTATTTCTGCCAATGCGTCCTCCTCTATCCTGTTTTTCTATCACCCACTGCATTTAAGATTTCCTGCTTCATTATTTTTCCTCACTTTTTTTCCTTAGAAATGTTCTCTATGGTCCACTTCTTGTTTTATAAATTCTTGTTCTCTATTTGAGTACACACGTCTAAATATTCAACGATCACAACCAAATATGAGATAAGTCATGCAGGGTTTACATTTTTTCTTGATCTGCATTACCTCATAATAATTATTTTCATACTCATTAATTTGTATGTGACTTTCATAATTTTTATTTCTTTACAGATGAATTATTTTTTGCCATATATATATATATATATATATATATCTTTTATGCATGCATCTATTGACAGACATATTGTTCATTTTCTTTTTTTTTTTTTTTTTTTGGATGTTGTAAATGGAGCAGGATTGAACACAGATAAGCAGATTTGTTTGCGGTTGGATATACCATCCTTGGGAATATGCTAAGAAGTTTTATTACTAGGTCTACGATGGATCTATTTCTAGATTCTACTTTGAACATTAGTTCCTTTGTAACATTAACAATAAATAAAGGACAGGTAATTTATAGGTAACATGAAAAATTGTTGAAAACCTATGTAGTTTTTTATTTAGTGAACTTAGAATAAAATATATTAAAAATATAAATACATTTGTTAAATATTTAGTAATTTTAATGAAATTAATTAAACTTAATAAATTTGCAAAATGTAAGAACAAGGGATCTATTAAGAACTCAGAGTATTTGAGAGCATGGTGTAGAGTACAAAGAGTAAAGAGGAAATATAAAACTAATTAAACATAAAATAGATGGATGATTGTTCATGCCAATAACATAGATCTAAGAGAAACATACTGCTTCTGTGTCTCGAAATATACTTGGAATATTATACTAAAAATAATGTATTACATGCAAAGTTATGATAAGTGAATAATTATTTAAATGTGAACAATTACTTTGGATTGAAAAAATTAATAGAGAATTGAAAATAAGATGAAAGAAATGTTCACTTGGAGGTTCAGTATAGTTTTGACACAAAATACAACACATTGAGTAATACAGAATATGAAAAAGTGTGTATGGCACATTGTCAATTAGGAGTACAGAATTCATGCTGTAATTCATTATGAAAAGGCAATGAATCTACGACTATGACGTCTATAGTGTGAATGAAGTACACATGTCATATTTCTGTACTTTGTAAAAATTCAGATGCACTTGCAGAGAATAGTCATGAGCCCTCAGACTTTCTGAGTGCTATATTTATTAGAAAAAAATTAAAAGAAAAATTGAGGTCAAAGTGTCTTATGTTTACTTCTAGGAAATTATTAGAATACTATTGCCTACAGGAACCTTTGATTTCTTTGAAGCATTATCTTCAAGGCTTTGCTCACATTAGACTTTGACTTCATCTATATATTTCAGGATCAAATAATAAAATGCCAAGTGAGGGCAAGTCATAGGAGTATTTAAATTTTGATATTTTTTTCATGGTGAAATTTGTGCCCTTATTTTTATTTCTATTATATAGTATGAAAGTATTATTTGTCTTGATTCAAATTCTTCACCTAACTTTAGTTTGATGCCTCTGGCAAATGACAACTAACTCTTGTTTAAGTAAAGCAGTGATATAGGAATGAACTTTAATAAATCTGACCCTGGCATTTTCTAGTAAATGTATTTTTACACATTAAAGGATATGATTTCTTATAGAATATTCAGAATAATTTTCCTGATTTTTGCTAATTTGAAATAAACTTCACATTGAGAGATTGACATTGAACAGTTGCTCCAGAACCAATATTGTTGTTTTGGGTAGTTCATGCAATATTTAAGAGATGGGGCCAGGCTTGAAGAAGTATGTCAAAGAATTCATATTCTTACCTCTATTTAATGCAATTTCCACCATTGCTGAATCTTTTTTTCTTGAATGATAAGCAAGCAAACCCTTTCTTGCTGAAGTTTCTTTTGCAGGTGATAATGTATAAGGTGGTAGCAAAGTAATTAACTCAGTTGTCCTTCAGTTTCTTAGCAATGATTAAGAATAACCTTATTTCGTATGAGAATGGTGTAAACCTCTGACATGGAAGCTAAAGTAGGCACTCAGGCAGGGATTGGGGCAGGGCCTTAAGCTGACACATTGGGAGAACAATGTATATAGACTTGTTCTCCATGGCTTGCTTTACCTACAGTCTTAGAACCTAGGACCACTGCCTACAAGTGGAATTGTCCAATGTAGACATTTAGAAAATGTCTTCATCACAGGCTTAAGTATATACCATTCTGATTTTATTATTTCTTTGACCTCACTTGTAAACATAAACCATTCCCAGTGCTCTACCTCTCCCACAAAACATTAAATTGAAACGTTACTAGCAAATCATAGAGCATATGGGGAGGAGGCAAAGATATAGTTGACTGCTTGCATATGTATGAAAAAATTAATTAAAACTGCAGTAGTGTGTCATTAAAATCTCTCTAGACATTAAATCACTGAGACTCATCCAGAGAAAGGTGAGACATCTTTACTAATCCCTAGCTATCTAATGGACCACTCAAAAGCTAATTTGTGCTCCTTTGTCTGCATTAGATTGGTTTTAGAAGCTCAACAAACACTCTAATTTCCTGCATAAATATTGTTTAAAATATTCTTAAACTATCTGTGATCAATACAAACTGCTTGCTTCAAAATCTCTGGGATTAGTTTTATAGTAAGTTCTGGATTCCCTCCTAATTTTCCCTATTAATTTCCTGCCGATTTATCACATCTAGTATCTGTGACACTCAAAATTTATAGGAAAGAGGGAATTAAAGAAAACTAATTATACATGAAAACACTGAGACATTGAATCAGCCCTGAAAATCTGCAGTCTTATTGAGAGCATGGGAACAAAGAGTTCTATGCCATGAAATTTCAAGTAACTATGCCACAAGACAGGCTCATTACACAGGTGTGAAAGCATGAACCAGAAAAAGAAAAGCAGGTTCCAAAACCCCGTAATCATGCCTTCATAATTTAAAGAAGAGGGATTAAATCGCATTGTTTTTTACTTTTCAAAATATTGACTGATAGATCAATATGCTGAAATTATATTCAACATATTGCAATGTGTTACATCAATGCGAATAAAGTTTTTATTCAATTAAACAGAACAAAGTAGAGATTCTGCTTTTGCTAAATTCACAAATACATTGAGTACAATACATGGAAAAGAAAAACAACAGATACAAATCCAAGTACCAATTTCAGACACCATTTCTGAAAAGCCAGACTAGAGGAATGGGAAGTAAGGCAGGGATTGTGTTATAATAAGACTATTTCTTATGGAAAAAATGAAAAATAAATAAATAAAGTCAAACAGACAAACACAAAGACAAACATAAAGCAGTAGCAACAGCAGGAGATACACATAATTCATTAGTTTTCAAATAATCTGTTCCCTGTTAAATGATTCAAAAGCCAATATTTATAAAACTTAATGCTTTATTTTGTATTATAACTTTGTATTCTTGTCTGTTCCCACCAGATATCTGAATACAGAAGTCAGATGTTGAAGAAAACCAGCCCTTTCTTTTTTTTTTAAGTTCATTCATTTATTTCTTTACAACCCAAAAGATGTTTTCACATTGCCCGCCCCTTTACAGAGTCCTTCCCTGATACTTTCCCACTTTTCCTCTGAGATGATGTATTATTTTCTGTTATCTATTGCATCACCTCAACAGTTTCCCCTCCGCAGTCCTCGCAGTCTCCAGCCTCACTACTTCACCTCCCCTGTACTCTAGGTCTCCTTCTTCTCCTCTTTCTTCTCTCCTTCCAAAAAAAACATGTAGGCTTCATAGAAATATCAACTGAACATGGCATAAGAATCTCCAATACAACTGAACACAAACCCTCATATCAAGGCTTGTCAAGGCAATCCTGTAAAGTAGAAGCCCAAGGGTCCATATAATAGGCAAAAGAGTCAGACACCACCCTCTCACCCACACACATACCCTCCTACTGCTAGGAGTCCCACAAGAAAACCTAGCAATATAACTGTAATATATATGCAAAAGAGCTAGCTAGCTCAAATTTGTTCCGGGCCCTTGTTTATCCTTCTGGTCTCCATGGGCCTCTACAAGCCCTGGTTAGTTGATTGTTTGGACCATGTTCTTGTGGCATCTTTGACTGCTCTGGCTCTTTGACTCCTCTGAGTTCTTTGCCCTCTTCTGCCAGTATTGCTAGCTTAACCTAGTATTTGGATGTAGGTCTCTGCATGTGCTCCCCTCAGTTGCTGGATGAAGCCTCTCTTGTGACAGTTGCTCTAGGCACTGATCTATGAGCATAACAGACCTGTATTCAATGAGTCATTTCATTGAATTTTCCAGTTGTGCTTGGCTCTATGCTGACTCGGGCTGTCTAGCCTCTGGTTACTGCTCATCCACGAGGTATCAGGCATTTATTTTCTCTTGAGAGGGAGCCCAGCAGAGAAATATCACCCTGCAATTTTTTCCAAACTTCAAGTTTGATTTTGATGGCTGCTGACAATAGCTATCTTGTATTTCCTTTTCCACCTAATTATATTTGTCCTTCTTTCCTTCTTTTCTGCAGGCATGTCTCAGACCTGAGCTTTTTACTTAATAAATATTATTAGCCTTGATTTTATTTTCCACTGAGAAAAGAATAAAATCCATCATGAGCTTCAATCTTACAAATTCCTTTCAAAATAACTTTTCATTTCTAACTTTGATGAAAGCTATGCTGTAGAACTAAACAGCCATATTGACTCTTGCAGCTCCCGTTATGTCTCATAAGGATATTATGTTTGTAACCTACAATATTAATGTAGCTTTTGCTTTTCAAATTTAACAGAAATTACAGACAAGGGAAGGTAATTAAATACATTACCCTGGTACTCTAGATTTTAATCACTCACCCGTGTTCTCATTACTGTATTTGGTTTAGGTGTCCTTCTGCATGGCTGAGAATCCCTGCAATTAAACAGCTTTTCATTTCTGGAGTCCTCTCCAAACATCCATTCATTAAAGCTACACATGTAGTTAGTTAATGACTTGAGATCTCCCAGGGGCTTCATGACTTATTATGATTAACAATCCTTCTTTCTACTCCAGTATACAAGGTGACTTGTGCCTAAATATGCCACCAACAAGTTGTTCTCCTTTCCTTTATATTGTAGACAGGAACACAATGGCCAAAAGCAATGTTTTGAGGAAAAGGTGGGTTTGATTAACTTTTCCAGGTACATCATTAACAGAAGTAAGGACAAGAATTCTTTTTTTTTTTTTTTTTTTTTTGTTTTTTTCTATTTGGATGAAATTTTATTGAAATTCAATAAAACCATTTAAGTATTCTTTTCTTTTTTATAAAGGCTTTCTTTTTTTTAAATGACTTTATTTTACAAAACAAAGATAAATGTACAGATTTTAAACATTTTTTGCTTGAAATTATACATTTTTGTCAGTACTGTTTTTTCAGATATTAAAATAATTTTTATATAAAACTATGTGAATATATTTTATGTGGATATCACAACTCACCAGAAAAAAAATAAGATAAAGACTTAAAATCATACTTCATAAAAAGGATGAAGGTCCTTGAGAAGCACATAAATAACACACTTAAGAAGTTTAGGAAATCAGGATAACACATGCAAATAAGTTGAAGCCCTTAAAAAGGAAACAGAATAAAGACAAAAATTACCTAAATGGCTAAAGGAAAGCACAGCCTAACAAGAGAAGGAATTAAAAACAAAAATAGAAACAATGAAAAAAATCACAGAAGAAGACAACCCTAAAGTTGGAAATCTTAGGAAACACATCAGGAGTCATAGAAGCAAACATCACCAACAGAAAACAAGAGATGGAAAAGAGGATCTCAGTGGCAGGTGTTAACAAAAAAAAATTGGAACAACAGTCAGAGAAAATGCAAAAATCAAAAAGCTTCTAACCTAAAACATCCAGGATATTCAAGACACAATGAGAAGACCAAACATAAGGATAAAATAGAAGCATAGACTTCCATCTAAATGGCTCGGTACATATATTTAAAAAATTATCAAAGAAAACTTCCCTAACATAAAAAAAGAGATGACCAGGAACGTATGAGAAGCCTACAGAACCCCAAAATATATTGGACCATAAAATAAATTCTTCTGACACATAATAGTCAAAACAACAAATGTTCAAAACAAATAAAGAATACTAAAAGCAGTAAGGGAAAGAGGGCAAGTAACATATGAAGGCAGATCAATCAGAATTGCACCAGACTTTTCAACAGAGACTATGAAAGCTAGAAGATGCTGGACTGACATTGTACAGACCCTAGGAGATGACAAATGCCAGCCCAGGTTACTATATCCAACAAAACTCTCAATTACCATAAATGGACAAACTTAAGATATTCCAGGACAGGGTCAAATTTAAACAATATCTGTCTACAAATCCAGCCCTAAAAAGGATAATAGATGAAAAATTCCACCATAAAGAGGAAAACATCACACTAGGAAAAAGAAAAAAGAAATTCATCTTCTTGCAACAAACCCAAAAGAAGAAAATCACACAAACATAATTCTACCTCTAACAACAAACATAGCAGGAAAAACAATCACTATTACTTAATGTATCTTAACATCACATGACTCACCCCCTCTTAAAAAAGACATATATTATCAGACTGGATACATAAAGAGGATACAGCATTTGCTGCATATAGGAAAGTCATCTCAGCAACAAAGATAGGCACTACTTCAGAGCAAAAGCCTGCGGAAAAAAAAAAAAAAAAGATCCAAGCAAATGATTCCACAAAACAAGCTAAAGTAGGCATCCTAATATCAAATAAAATAAAATTTCAGCCAAAATTTATCAAAAATTATAAGAAAAAACACTTTTTACACACCAAAGGAAAAGTCTATCAAGATGAACTTTCAATCCTGCACATCTATGCTCTAAATACAAGGGCACCCACATTCATAAAATAAACTTAACTATAAACAAATATTCTGTCACAAAACAGGTGTCAATAGCTACAAGAACATCAAAATGATCCCATGAATCCTATCAGATAACCGTGGAATAAGGCTATTATACAAAAACAAGAAACACCCTGCCACACACAATTGAGTCAAGCTAAACAATGCTCTACTCAATTGTAGCTTGTTCAAGGAAGAAATAAAGAATGAGATTAATGATTTTTAGAATTATTAGATTTTAACAAATATAAAGGCACAACATAAACAAATTTATGAGATGAAATGAGAGCAGTGCTAAAAGGAAGACTAATAGCTCTGAACAACCAAAAAGAATCTGAAGATATGCACATTAAGAGATTGCCAGCACACCTGAAAGCTCTACTAAAAATGAAGAAAAGACACCAAAAAGGAGAAGACATCAGGAAACAATCAAACTCAGAGCTAAAATCAATCAAATGGAGACAAAAATATCTATACAAAGGATCAACAAAACCAGGAGCTTGTTCTTTGAGAAAATTAACAAACAAACAAAAAAAAAATGATAAACTCTTATCCAGCCTAACTAGAGGGCATAGAGAGAGCATCCAAATTAACAGAATTAGAAATGAAAGGAAAGACCTAACAACTGAAACTAAGAAAATTCAAGCAATCATCAGATTCTACTACAATAGCCTATATTCAACAAAACTGGAAAATCTAGAGGGAATGGACAATTTTCAAGGCAGGTACCAGATAACAAAGTTAAATCAGGTCAGATAAACTATCTAAACAGTTTCATAACCCATAAAGAAACAGAAGCAATCAAAAAAAGCCTCCCAACCAAAAATAGACCACCAGATGGGTTTAGTGGAGAATTCTATCAGACCTTCATAGAAGACCAATACTCTTCAAACTTTTTCCCAAAATAGAAACAGAGGGAACACTACCAAACTCATTCTTCAAAGCCATCATTACACTCATACCTAAACCACATATATACGCTACAAAAAATAGAACTTTAGATCAATTTCCCTCATGAACACTGATGCAAAAATACTCAATAAAATTCTTGCAATCCAAATCCAAGAACACATCAAAAAGAGCATTCATTAGGATTAAGTAGGTTTCATCACAGGGTTCCCAGGATACTCCAATATAAAGAAACCCATCAACTTATTCCTCTTTATAAACAAACTCAAAGAAAACAGCCACATGATTATGCTTTTATATGCTGAGAAGGCATTTGATAAAATTCAACACATCTTCATGTTAAATGTCTTAGAAAGGTTGGGAATTCAAGGCTCATACTTAAGCATAGTAAAATCAAGATACAGCAACCCAGTAGCCAATGTCAAACTAAATGTTAAGAAAATTGAAGCAATCCCACTTAGATTACAAACTAGAAAAGGTGGCCCACTCTCTCCCTACATTTCCAACATAGTACTGAAACTACTATACAGAGAAATCAGACAGCAAAAGATTTCAAAGGGATTCACATTGGAAAGGAAGAAGTCAAAATATCTCTATTTGAAGATGATATAAAAGTATATTAAAGTAATGGCAAAAATTTCACCAGAAAAAAAAAAATTACAGCTGATAAACAACTTCAGCCCTTAAAAACTCCCATGGAGTAATACACCAACCTTTGTGCACACTTTGAAAGACCTACTGATCCAGTTGTGTATGTAGCTTGAAGATAGCAGTGTCTAGCATCAATGTGAGAAGAGGCTTTGGTTCCATAGAGGCCATGCCTTCCCAATGTAGGGGAGTGCCAAGACAATGGAGTGGAGAGGGAGATCAGAACAGAGTGCACCTTTATGAAGGGAAACAGAGGGAGAGGGTGGATGGGAGCAGGGCAGGGTAAAGGGATAGCATCTCAAGTGTAAATACAGAGTATCTAATAGAAATATAAAAGAATAAATAAATAAAACCAAAAGTCATGAAAAATGTCTTAGGCTTTATATTTAGTTAGTGGTTGCAAATTTGTAATTTTATTTTTTTTCACTATTTCTACAGTTGTTATTATAATATTTTCTGAAATATTTTCCAACTTCCAATATCTGGTACTTTGAAATAAAGTTTTTATGGAATAAAGAAATAATAAGGTAGTGTTCACCCTTATAGATAAGTATATTTATATAAATATTTATTTAGAACAGTTAGAATGTCATTTATTTTCATAAATGGCAATATGTTAAAGTAAATTATTTTATTCTAACAAGGCAATACCTAAATGATGTCATTTAATAATTTAAGGGACACTAATGCTGCATTCATAGGTACCATGTCATAGGAAGACATGGTATTTATAAAGTAAATAAAATCTCTATGTGTACAAGTACATGAATCAAAGTAAAAGTTAAAAAAATATTTTAAAATCTGAAAAAAGTACTGACAAAAATGTATTGTATAATTTTACGCAAAAAATGCCTAAAATCTATACATTTATCTTTGTTTTGTAAAATAAAGTTGTTAAAAAAAGTTTCATAAGAAATTTCAGTTTGACTTTATGTTTACATTTAAAACTCCTGTTTTATAAGAAAAAGATATCTTGCTCCAAATTTTCTTTCATATATTTGTATCTGCCACCAAATATTAAAATTAATATCCCAGTCTTTCATTACTTCTATATTCACTTTCTTCTATTTAATTTAAATTTAACTTATATGGCACTTATCTGTTTACTTCTGAGTGCCCCTATTAGTATATATCTTAAATATGTGGTGCCCTGAGAAATTAATATTAGACAGAGTTTAATTTTGTGACTGTACCATGCATGGGTTCACATGTAAAATAAGGAAAATTTATGTGAGTTGACTAATACCTGAAATCATTACCCCTGGGAAACTGAGGTAGGAGGAATATGAGACCCCACGGGTAGCTTATGTTGTAAACAAAACTCTCTTAAAAAGTAGCACAGTTTGAGAAAGGTAGGTCTGTTTGTGTTATTTCCATGTGAAGAGGTCTCATTGGAGCATTTAACCACACCTGGATATAAGGCTGTTATGAAGATGGAGTTGGGCTTTATGCCATATAGTTAAGAAATACACTGACGTGTTTCATTACAATAAAAGGGCTTATTGGTGAAATGCTTCACTGATAAACTAGTCCTGGTTGCTCTAAATTCCCTATTCTTTATTGGTGAATAATTCAAACTTCTTGGACTTCCTGATTAAGCAGGAAAAACTTTTCATCAATCATTTATATATTGCTTAACATCCTTTCCTCTTTCAGGTCCAGTATCTATAACTCCCATTCTAGCAGCCACTCATATGAACAACCTCTCCTCAAATAGGCTTTTCGGAAACAAAGCAACCTCTGGTCTGTTTAATCCCCTCATTTTCAGTGAGCTCACATCTTTGTTCTGACCTTTTCTAGTCTTGTCATTTTATTCATATGAAAAATAAGCAGCACACTCAAATTTCAACTAAATATTCCAGGAACAACTCTTAAAATTATGGTCTTGCTATTTCAAGTAGAGTCATTATCTACCACTCTTCGGTGATAACTAGGCCTTCCATTTAGATACCTTGTCTATTATCCAGAAGTTAGGCTCATATCTAATTGACATGAGTGACTAAGAAAGGGAAGGGATCTGGACAAGTTTATACATTTCAGTCTCATGAATATTTACATAACAGGAAAATACTCTAAGTTATATTGAAAATACTCATCTAAAGAATGCAATGACCACTGCTGATGTCTGTGTTGAAATCAAGGGACACATCTTCTTATGTATAAAAAAATAATTTCCTTGATAGCAAAGAAAGAAAAAGAAACTAACTAGTGATAGAACGCATCCATTACCAAATTCTTACTGATAGTTTCCATCACCTGACACAGCAATTGATACTCATGGGTATTCGGATTGGTAACTGAGCAAAATGAGAACTTCCAAACACAACAGACCTGAGCTCGAATTTCAACATGTTGAATAAATATAAAGTTACACAAGCAATATTAATAAATGTCATAGCTTGTTTTTCTAGGAATAAAATTCCAGACATTTTCTAAGGCATTATATTTAGAACCATTTTTGTGGTACAGTAATACTTAACACTTTTTACTTTTGAAGGTTTATTTCACATGGACAATTAAAAAAAAAAAAAACTGGCTATCTAAAATGATGAAACCGAGACTTGAACTCAGGCTCACTTGTTCTATACCAGTTATTTTTTTATGTTAATTAGCATTGTTAAATGAGTTTTAAGCTTTCATGGTTAAAGATCACAGTTAAAATGTATAACTAAAAGGTTTAGAGGGAGAATTTAAAGAAGCAGAAAAGTGATTAATATAATGCTTAGCACAAAGTAATGCCTCAATAAATGTTAGCTCTTTATGTTTTGCAAGTGAGAGTATTAAGATTCAGAAGGGACACAAAACTCTTTCAAGGTTATACAGGCAGCAAGTAAAGCAATTAGGATTCAAAGCCACATCTCTCTAACCCAAAATCTGTTCTTTTCCATCACAGCTTGCTGTCTCAAATGAGTGAGATAAATTGAATCTTGATTAATAAATGAAACAGTGCATTTGCTTTTATCATCTTACTGCTCTGGGGAAGGGTTTTCAATCCGTTCTCTTGTGGTGAGGGCGATGAGACCAACAGGACCTTATGTCTTCGTGATTGCTTCTCCATCTGGCGTGATTGAGTAAGGTCCGTAGACTTAGGAGGAAAATCAATTCACTCTCAGCTGTTGCCTTTCTTTCCTTCTTACCTGTATTTTGTGACATCTGCTGCTGCTGTTTGCTTCACGCCCATGGCTCTCAATCATTTTATTTCCCATGTTAAAATTAAACTCTTCTCTAAGGGTGTCCTCCTGGCTCATTGTTAAATAATGCAATACATTATGTCCCACCATGTTCTACTTCAATCCCTGGTGAGTGGACAAGAACAGAGCATAAGTGGGCATTATGAGACCGAGATGCCAGGAACTCAGCAAAACCACCTCTATACAAGTTGTGAATTGCTCAATGCTTTTTATGAAAGGAGTTTTAATCCAGGATAACAATATAGGGCCCTTTACAGTTTGGAAGAGCTTGCTCATCAATCTACTATCAGTGAATAAAGAATTCAGCAAATTGAGCTGAATAGAACTTTTTACCTACCTGTTGTTATCTCTGACTACCCAGATGCTGACTAAAAAGGAATATATTAAGTGCATCCAACTTGCCTCAATTCAATGGCAATCGACAGAATATAATAATTTGCCTAGTGGAATAAAGCACCTTGTAAAATAAAATGGATTGTTTGGGAAAAAATAACTATATGTGTGTATGCATTAGAAAAATTAAAGTATATAATTCACATTTGATTAAATTAATCTTTCCATACTATACAAAAATTGTACCTTGTAGAAGAACTTGGTGATAATTTTACTTCCACCAGGAAACAAAAAAAATATGTAGTAACCTACTTTTAAGACATAATCACCAAATAACTATTTAACATATCAATAATTATATTGGCAGTTGAAAATATGAGCAAGAGCATAGAAGACTAGTATTAGAGAGTTTATATATATGAATGGCAGAGTACTAAAAGTCAGTATATTAGAGCTTCTAAAATAAAATATAGATAAAAATTAATAATTTACACAATGAGTAATTTTTGGTACAAGACTGGTTCCTTTAATGAATCTAGAAATGTTGAAATGGCCAACATAGAAAGAAAACAGAATGTATATCTATCTATCTATCTATCTATATATATATATATATATATATATATATATAGATAGATAGATAGATATAGATATAGATATGTGTGTGTGTGTGTCTGTGTGTCTGTGTGTGTGTTTGTATATATATGTGTGTGTGTGTGTGTGTGTGTGTGTGTGTGTGTGTGCGTGTGTGTGTTTGTATATATATATATATATATATCAATGGCTCTTTTAGATTCAAGTGTGTTTTAATGTTTGTCCCATAAGGTGTAAGTCTATTAAGAGATATGGTGTATTTGGTGTGGGTATGGCCTTGTTGGAAAAAGTGTGTCACTGTGCAGTGGGAAGACAGTGATGAGGTCTTATATGTTCAAGGTATTCCCCATGTGGCACACAGTATACTTCTACTGCCTAACGACCACAATCCACAAGTCCCAGCTCTTTCTCCAGCACCATGTTTGCTTGCATACTGTTAAACTTCTCTGCAGAAGGATAATGGACTGAAACATGATAATGACTGAAACTGTAAGTCAGTTCAAATTAAATGTTTGTCTTCATAAGAGTCACCACCATAAGAGTTTAGAGCATCCCTTCATAGCAACAGAAACCCGAACTAACGTACATTTATGGTGTTATGAGTATTATGTAACAAATATTTGTTTAGCATAGACTCTTACTCTTATTGAAGCAGAACACATGGATTTATATTTCTGTACAGTCTGTAATATCAACACTTTACACATGGTATAGCATATTAATTATGACTACAGATGTTATGATCTATAGTAATGCTATTATATAAATTTCATAAACCTTTGCAACTCAAGTGCAGAAATGAGTGTGTCACTGTTCGCAGTTTGAATCAACAATACCCTAAATTGCTGCAAAGTATAATAAACTATTCTGTTTGAAGTTTGGAAGATAAACATTCTGAGAGAACTATGAGCAACACCAACCAAAAAAAAATATAGTGTTAAAGAGAAATAATAATATTTTCTAGAACTGGGTATTTCTACATTATATTACAAAAAAAAATGCAATGGCTTTATTCTGTTCCTGTGATGAGAGTATGAGGGAGACTAAATAAAGGAATAATAGACTAAACTGTGTAGCAGATAAAATATCCAGACAACATACCTTCAGGCTGTAGCAATCTCTACTGCCTATTGCTCATTAAGGTCTATAGTGAGCATGATTAATGATCAGATCTGAAATCACCTATGATTGTTAAAGAGATTACGTGCATTACAGAAAAATCTGGCAATGTGCTAAGATAAGATTCTTCCTAGACTGTTTAGTTTAGTGAAGATGTAAATTCACTAGACAGGAGACACCCTAAACTGAGAAGGGCATGCTAAAAAACTGGCTAGAAAAGTGTTCCCTCTGAATAAATTTGTAGAAGTACATATAGCTGTGGTCCAAGGCAGATACCTTCTGCCCCTCTCTGACAAAAGAATGTGCCAGCACTATTCACATGGTGCTGAATTTATAAGCACAAAAGTTTCCAGATTTAGGAGGTCTTGGAGTCTCCATAGTTATAGGAAGCTATTCAGACCAGGCAATAAATGTTATATCTGGCCTTGGGAAAATACTGTATAAAATGGTTATGGTAAGGACTAAATTGAAACAAAGAATTCAAAATATTGAAATTCCAAGACCATTGGATGACAGCTAGGTAAACTATATTTTAGGAGGGGTTATAAATCAAAAGAGAAGGTATTTGTGCTGCAGTCACTAGAGGTAGAAGGAAGGGGTGAGTAAGGAATGTAGGAGCATGGATGGTTCAACCCTGAATCTTGGATGCAGCTGTAAGTTTGAACCAAAGGAAGACTTGTATAGGAAAGAAAGAATTTTAGACAAGGCCTCTAAGGTTATTTGACTTATGAATGATGAAGCTTGATAGAGCCCTATGTGGTAACACAAAAAAGGAACATCGTAGCCAAGTTTCCAGGAGATGCTTATCCAGAGGAGTAAAGTATTTAGCCAATTATCATGGAAGCAGAAGATCAATTGGCATCATTTTAAATTACACAGGACAGAGGAGAAATAGTTCCAGTCCCAGTGAGAACTGAAATTCGGAACATATGGTATAAGATCCCTGCCAGTTTGATACACAAAGGAGGTAAAGTTTCAGTGAGAGGCTGGAGGCAAAAGCTTGCCAATGCTCCTGGACGTTTGCAAAAAGGAAGTTGCTCCCACTGCTCAGTTCCCCTGTCCTACCCCGGTGTTGAATGGATCGCACAAGGTGTATGCACATCCAGTAGTGCAGTCTGACTTTTACTCAATCACTAGCTGAGAGTTAGTCTTTTTCTGACACTCTCTCAGTCATTTTCATCATAACTTTGAGCAAAATATCAATGTAGACGCTATTGTCTACGTGACATCAATCACTCCTTTGACTATAGAGAACAGCCCCTTTGTTTAACATGGGTGCTGTGGCTTCTGTAAGAAATCGAAAATTTAGTCATTTACACAGCTCAGGGTATGAGGGTGCTTGCCACATTGCCTATATTATAAATTTGTCTCACAGGTCTCAAATCTATGAAGGAAAAAACAATCTACACGAACAAATTGTTTTCTCTTCCTCCACTGCTGTCCCCCACCTATCTCCACATAAATAGCTGGATGTAAATTTTTAATACAGAAATAAACTAATTGGGAATCTCTGCGTGATAAATGTAACATTCTGAGGAGTTGAAAGGGAGTTGTATTAAGAAGCTTGTAGCAAAATGGCAAGGCCCAGGTCAGTACTGAGATGCCCAATGTACATGCTCAAATTAAATCTTGGATCCTCTTCAAAAACAGTACTTCTTGTTAATCTCTGAACTATCTGCCCAGCCTCTCAGTCTCTATCTTTTCTCCTGCATCTTGTTCTTATTAAATAAGGTTAAATCAGTGAATCAAATGGATAAGATATGTGGGAAAGTACTGTATTTGACATTTAAGTAAATGCCTCCCAAGCTGGAAAAGTACATGTGTACATTAGAGGAATACTTTTGTAAGATACTGACTGAAAGAATGAAAGGGCAAGAGAGAGAAAACAGGCAGAAATTTGAGGAAAAAGATGATGATAGAAGGACAATTGAAGAGGGAGACTGAAAACGTATCTAGTACTTCTTAAAAAATGTTTTTATGGACACAAATGTCTTTTGGCTACATGAAATAGTATTAGTTATTATGAGACAGGATTGGTCCATGTTAGTCATTGTGCAATGGCTTAGTAAATTATTTTGTACCTTATGACTTAAAATGATAGGTAGATGTGTTGTTATAAAATGCTTTTCCTGGAAAATCATTTCATGTTCAAATTACATATTTTTCTCAATTGTGTTTACTTATACAGAAACGGATTAGTAGCTGCCATTGCTTTATTGAAGGTTATTTTTTATACATTTTTCTATTTTTGTTGAAAATAGGTTTTTCTTTCATTTACTACATCCCAACTAGACTTTTTCCTTCCTTAAGTCTTTTTCACTCCCCTACACCTCTACACTGCTCTAGAGTCACTCACCTTCTGTTGCCTTTTGAGAAAAGAGGGGAACTCTAAGAGACAACAACCCAACCAGACACATCAATGAAATCCTTTACACGGAAGCTTCTTGAGTCAACAAAATGAGAAAAACAGTCTGAATAGCAAGTGAATAAAACTGAGTTATACTTGCTGTCACTGTTATAAAGTCCTACAAAAACACCAAGCTTAACAACTACAATGCTGTAGATGACTTGGTGTAGACCCACACAAGCAGTGTGCCTGCTATTTCATTCCCTGTGAGCCCATATTCCTGATTATTTGATTCATTGAACCATGTTCTCCTAGATTCCTCCAGTTCCCCCTCCTCTCCAATATTTCATGGGATTCATTATTTTCCAGAGGAGGTACCAGATGGAGCCCTTCAATTTAGAGTCTCTCTCTCTCTCTCTCTCTCTCTCTCTCTCTCTCTCTCTCTCTCTCTCTCTCTCTCTCTCTCTCTCTCTCCTTCTGCCAATCCCTCTCCTTTTCCCTCCACAGTGTTTTCCTGAGGGTCTGTGCATGTACTTTGAGATGCTGCCAGAAAAATGCTCTCTTATGATAACTGGACAAGAAAACACTGTTAATATAACACTATCATTAGGAATTATTAAACTATTTTTTTCCTGGACAGATGTGTTTGTTTGCCAAGTTCTAACATCAGCATCAGGAGGGTCCTGAGAAAAAGCAAAATGGGAGCTGTACTGAATCAATAATGAACTGGAGCCAGTAGCTGATGCAAGCCATTGGTTCATGTGCTCTCCCTTTACTCAAGGATTCTCATCATTCTTACTTCTACTTCATTCATCTTTCTTTTTTCCATTTCTCATTATTTTCCTTATTCCTTCTTCTTTTGCCTTTCTCCTTTTCTTTCTTTGTGACATCTCCCAATCAGAGAACCTAAAGCCAATCTTTCATTGACTAAAGCTACATCATCATGGCTTTGAATATTGTCAATAATTATTTTTAGAAATCCCTAAATTGACACAAATGTTATGAGCCCTGGATAACTAATCCAAACCCCTGCTTCCTTAAAACAGAACTAAACACAAGGCAAAACCCATTCCCTTGTAGTTATATTTTTATAGCCTATTCTTCATAGTTAGCTGGGCACAACTCTTGTGGTTTCCTAGTACAACAGAGAATAGTTTTAATAACTATTCTCATGCAAGAACAAAAAGGTGAATGAATACCAAGGTTAAAATTATTTCATACAAATATATATTTGTGCAAGTAAGGTAGGTTGCTCTCTAAAATATGTCTAGGCATTGTCATCTCCAATCCTTCAAGTAGCTAAGAGAATGAAGTACAAAATTTTTATATGCTTACATATCTTCTTTTAATTCTCCAATATTTGATTCCTCATCCTTGTAATACCATGGCCTCATATACACTCATTCTAATAATATTTGTTTTTAGATCATTTACAAGCCATCCTCCTATAAGAAAAAGCTACCCATGAGTTGCCTGGTTTATGGTTTGTATGTCTGTTTTGTGTGTTTTGTTTTTAGATTCCTTCCTTTCTTTTTCATGCTATCCATGCCTTTTCTTCTTGCAAGTACTTTAACTCTCTATACTTGAGGTCCCCAAGTTCAACCTGAAATATATGGCCTCATGATTTCCAGTTCTAGACTAAGTATCACTATCAAAAATTTCTAGAAAGGTCTGTGTAGGGTTTTATGACACCTGTGGTTATATTATCTAAACCCTTTTCCATATCCCTAAAGGAGAAGTGAAATATCTGTTCCTTGTGCTCTGCAGACTCATGACCACCTCTTTCCCTCATTCCTGAGAACAGAATAAATAAATAAATTCATTTATTGTGAAGTGATTATCTCTGAGTAATATCGGAAGTATATTCCTCTGATGAGATATTGGAATTAGAATAGAGGAGACAGTAGATCAGTTTCAGGCCAACAGCAATCATCATGACATGCAGAGATGAATGATCAGGCAATCTGCCAGGGTCAAGGATTGTGTGTTATATTTCGTCTTGCACAGTCATAAGAGCAGTGGCATTTGGTTCTACCCTAGGAGTCTGGGCTATTCAGGCTGGAATTTCTATTCATTCAGACAAGATAGGAAATAGGCTCCCTCTTGGTAAATAGGCTTTGAGTTAAACCACACATTGTCCAGCTTCTCCCACAAGTTCTGTGCCATCATGACTCCACTACATCTTCCAGTCAGGACAAACTGTAGATGGAGGCTTTGTGACTGAATTAGTATCCAGGCTTTATATATATATAACATGGAGTTTACTGTCTTTTGCCCAATAAACTAGAATGAAGGATGAAGTCTCTATTCTGGCACTAGCTCTTAGCTATACTCACTGAGCTGTGTGGCTATTATCTTTAGCAATGGGGCCCTGCATTCAGTTTTCAGAAAGTGACCTCTTGCCCTAGCATCGGCCTATGTTATTTAAATATTTCCACAGACCTTCTTTGACAACAACTCAACTGAATATGGTCCAGTGTCACCAGTAGAAAATTTGCTTGGGTACAGGAGATGGACAGTTGAGACTCCATATCTTACATTACTATCTTCACTAGAGTCACCATTGTTTATGCCTGAAAGTTTCAGTACATTAGGTGCCCACACTACCTCCTCTAATGCCCATCAACTCCACCTCTTTCTCCTAGCACTGGCTGTCTTCACCTGCCTGACATGATCACTCCCATCTGCATTTGTCCCCAGGTCACAAAATTTATTTTATTTCTCCTTAACCAGGAAATCTATGCTTTTTCCACTATTGCTCTCCTCTTTACCTAATATTTCTAAATCTGGGAATTATAGTTTGATATTATTTTATACAAAAATAACTACTTATAAGTAAATACATAACTCTATTTGTATTTCTTTTTCAAGGTTACCACAATTGAGATTATTTTTCTAGTTTCATCCATTTGCATATGAATTTTATGATGATTTTTTTCTTTTTTTTCCAACATTATATTTTATTATTCTTTAGAAGCTCACATCATAAACTGCCTAAAATTGACTTTTCAGTTATCACAGGTCTGCCACTATTTTTGTGACCCCTCACCCCAAAAAGAAGACAAAGATGGAGAAGTGTACTGAGACAGAGAGGGAGGGGCAGAAGGAGGGGAGGAGGGGATGGAGAAGAAGCAAGAATAATTTGTGTTACTATAACTAACTGAATCATATTCAAACTGCCAATAGCAAACATATAAAAAAAAGTGAGTCATTTCCTGTCTTCACACCCACCATAAATCATCAGTTTTAGATAGCTACCTTTCAGCATTCCCATAATTATATTTTTTAGAAATATTTATTTATTTTATATATGAGTGCACTGTAGCTCTCTTCAGACATAACAAAAAAGGGCATTGGATTCCATTACAGATGGTTGTGAACCACCATATGCTTACTGCGAATTGAACTCAGGACCTCTGGAAGAGCAGTCTGTGCCGTTAACCACTGAGCATTCTCTCCAGCTTTATAGTAATTTCATATATTATATCTACAGAATAAATATTGTATGTAAATAAATGGCTATTCTTCCTTGTGAAAAATATCAAAGTTTATAGAATTTGCTACATACTCTTGTTTGTGAATTTCAGACTCATAATCTAGTGCCTGATAAAGTTTCAAATGTCAATTGCAAGGTAGAGGACATCATGGCACATGAGACCCTGATTGCTTTCTGACATTTAATAGTCTACTGGAAAAAAGTATTTAAATAAATATCTGCAACATAATAACTAATGTATACATTAAACACAAGAATAAAATTGGATACTGAATATTGGACTGGTTTCCTACATTTACTCTTTCTTTATTAAGGAAATAATTTTGAGTCATTCAAGAGTAAACCATCACGTATCCCTGGTTTACTCAAAACATATTACTTACTGTAAACTAAGATACACTTCTCATGCTTCTGCCTCTACTTCCCAGAGCCTACATATATTACTGGTCTGTGCCACTCACACATTTGCACGGTTACAGAATTAATCCCATGACTTTGTGCATTCTATATGCATGCACTGCTCCTATTGAGTTAAATCTTAACCTGCAAAATTATGTTTCTTAATGTATATTTTAAAACAAAGGTATACCTTCCTGCATTTCAGTTCTATTTTCTCCTTAGCATGTCTTTAAAATCTTTTCTTTCTCATCTAGCAACCTTCCTCTGAAGTGTGTTTTAGATGCGGGCCATAATTGCCTTGCCTCAAGATCCAGAATTTTTCACTCATACTTTTATGTAAACAATGTTAATCTTATTAACCACTCAATGTTAGTTTACCTTAGCAGCAAAGCAGATTTGGAGACTAAAATAAACAACACATACACTAATGCTGAAATATGTAGAGTTACACTTAATTAAGCATCTTTCACAAACACTCATAAATTCTAATTCTGTTTTACTTTAATATGCCAATTTTCAAATTAAATTTAACCTTAGATTATAAAAATTATGTGCTTAACTAATAACATATAACCTTCTCAGAAAAATTTCTCAGACTTGTGTCCATATTCTAAAGCTTTTTCCATCCCTAATGAAGCCATCCCATTAAACATTGAAACTGGAAGTACATTTTCATTATTCATTTTGAAAAGCAGAAATACTGTGTAATTTTTTATCTAGTGTCTATTTTTATTTTCTTTGATGTTTTTCTAATTAGTGCTTTTCAATACACAATTTCTTCTATTGTTTTCATTGAAACATTTAAGGTTTTATGGATCTGGCTTGATGCACTCAAGGTGTGTACAATTCATAGCCAAACTAAAAATTGCTTGGCTCCAATCCCTTTATCGGTAATGGTCAAGGCAAACTTTTCTGTTCATAGCAGCATTGTGATCTTCCTCTGGATAATCTGAAAAAAAATTATCCATGTGTTATTCTAAATTATTCATATATATATATATATATATATATATATATATATATATATATATATAATTTAAACACGTTTAAGCATAGAGCAAAAATTATGGTGAGAACAAAATTTCAAAAGTATTTTGATATTTGAATAACTGTCATAATAATATTTCTTTATATAAAACACAAAAGATCAATGGTACTTGAAGGAAAATCAAGGAAGGATTACCTATCTTATTAGATTTGATTTGCATGATCTCCTAAACTTATTATTTTATTCTAGAACTTTTTTAAAAAATGGCATTATATTGGACAGTTTGAAACATAATACAGAGGAATATTTAGGAATATATAATATGAAATTATGATATTGGCTTCAAATGTCATGACAAATAAGAAAATCTATAGATGTAAGTTGTTAGGTGGCCAAGATGAAAAGAAATTATAGAAAATCAAATAAAATTAAGTCATTTAAAAATTTACTAGAAAATTATATTTGTGTTGACCATTTTGACTATTGATTTCAATTATAACTTTAAGAAAATAAAAGTCAATTTGTGTACCTTACCCAGTGATTTTATTTCATGTATCTGACAGATAAAAATATTTGTAGATATCTGCATCTAATTCTTTCAGCTGCTGGCTGGAACTTCGGGGCACAGCCATGCTGGGCTCCTGTTTGTTAGCATATCATATCATTACTCTTAGTGTCAGGCCTTGGAGACTCCCCTTCAGTAAGATGCCATTGAGGGCCTGTGACTAGACACCCTTTCCCTCAGTCTCTGCTCCGTTTTTGTCCCTGCATTTTTTTTTTTTTTTTTTCAGAAGGTAACAATTCTGGTTCAGAGTTTTGAATTTGACATTGCAATTCAATTGGGCCACTTGATTCCTTGTCTTTTTACTGCAGGTAGTCTCTACAAGTTCTCTATCTCCATGGATACAGTTCATCTATGGTTCCTCCCATGTGTCTTGAGAGTCTTTTACCTCCCAGGTTTCCAGTACATTCTAGAGGATCACCCTAACTCCTGAGGTCACCTGTTTCCATTCCTTTAACTGGCCCTCAAGGCTTCAGTCCTTCTCTCCAATACCTGATTATGTTCCCCTCTTACCTCCCTTGACCCTATTCCCACCTAGGTGTATTTCTCCCTTTTCCCATGATTTCTCCCTCCGGAGTGTGATTGAGGCATTACCAATTGAACCCTTCTACTTGTTAGTCTTAAGTTCTATGGACTATATGCTGGATATTCTGGACTTTACTTTGGCTAACATCTACTTATTAACATAACTTTGGGTCTGAGTTACCTCACTCACGATGATATTTTTCAGTTCTATCCATTTGCCTGAAACACTCTTGATGTCCTCATTCTTTTTTTTTTTTTTCAATTTTATTGGTTATCCTCTTTATTTACATTTCAAATGTTATACCTTCCCCATCACTCCCCTCCCACCTTCCCCTCAACGTGCATCCATGAAGGTGCTCCCTCTCCCAATCACATCTCCCACTCAGTGCCTTCAGTGATGATGGTGTTGTTCTTCCCATGAGGGTGCCAACCCTTCAGCTCTTTCAGTTCTTTCTCTAGCTTGTCATTGGCTTCCCAGTGTTCAGTCTGCTGTTTAGCTTCAAGAATCCTCATCTGCATATGTATAACTCTGGGAGAGCCTCTGAGGAGACATCCAGGGATGGTTACTGGCAGTAAGCAGCAATAGTGCTTGGGTTTGGTGGCTGTATATGGGGAGGTTCTCCAGTCTCTATAGATCTTTTCTTAAATTCCTGCTCTTCTATTTGACCTTGCATTTTCTTTCCTGTTTTGTTCTCCCTTCTAAGAAGGACTGAGGCATCCATATTCTTGTCTTCCTTCTTGTTGAGCTTCATAAGCTCTGTGGATGGTTTCTTGGGCTGTGTCCTATTCAGTTTTGTAAATGAACTGCAGTTACACATTCCACTGTGTAAATAAACCACATTCTCCCTTGTGGGACATCTGGGTTGTTTCCAGTCAGATGCAAGTGCTTACACCCAGTCAATGGACAGATACTTAGGATCCCTGTGGTTGAATTAGGAAAAAGCTGAAAGAAGCTGAAGATGAGGAGGGTGACACCATAAGAACAGCAGCAGTCTCAACTAATTTGGACCCCTGAGATTCCTCAGACACTGAGCCACCAATCAGGCAGCACACACCAGCTTACGTGAGGCCACCAACACATATACTGCAGAGAACTGCCTGGTCTGGCCTCAGTGAGTGAGGAAGCACCTGAAGAGACTTGTAGCCCTAGGAGTGGAGATGTTTAGAGGTGTAGGGGAGGTGGTAGTGACATCTTCTGGAAGACAGGCAGAGGATATATGGGATGAGGACCAGTCAAAGGGCAGACTGGGAGGGGTAAAATGAATGGATGCTAAAAAATTATAAAAAGTATTTGTGGATGGTGCGTATATGTGGCTAAAATTACATAAACATACATACCTACACTATATATATATATATATATATATATATATATATATATATATATATATATATATGCATTAGTAATTCATAAAAGAATATAAAGTTGTTTAAAAAATTAAGACAATAGAACTGGAAATATTTCTATTGGCCTAAATAATGTTGAGTTTAATTTAAAAAGTTTTAGATCCTTAATCGAATTGGAAAAAGCCATAAATTTTTTTTTCTAAAATGTTCATGGAATAATAAGTGACTAAATAAAAAGACCCTTAGAATCCACAACTAAGTAATATTTTTAAAATATAAATATTCTAAACTCTGTATACTGTTCTTATGTGTGCCTCAGAACAATCTTCTGAATCTACTATATATAAAATTATGATTTCATTAGCACTGCCTCTCCTTTTTTAATATACAAATGTATTATTCCAAAATCTGTATGGATAATGTTCTTTTATGTGCCCCAGTACATTCTTCTTTCATATTGTGTATAAAATATGATGTGATAACCACTTCCTCACCACATAACTCAATATGGAAGAGGTGAAATTTGTAATTTCAACTTCAAAAATTTGAGTGCCTAATAAAATATAGAAGTTATAATGTACCAGTAATATTTTCGTCCAAGAAACACAAAAATTTGAAAGAAAATATCAGTCACTTGGGATCAATAGATTTAGAATAGTTCTTATATTATAATAAGAGATTAATCAAGTACAAAGATCATTCAGACTTTGCAAAAGCTGAGGCTGATTATGAACTATGTGAACTTTCTACACATGTTTTTTTCTTTCGCAAAATACTGACTGAGAATGTTAGAGCTAAGAAGAATCATGAGTGTATAACACTAAGATATTTAGGTGGAAACTAGTAATTGTCACTGAAAACAATGATTGCCTTGACTAAGCCTTTACCAAAGTAAATCTAAAGTTCTGTGGGACTATGTACCCTGTAGCATCAGCTTCTGAAATGCAACATCTGATTTAGAACATGATGGCAGAGCTATTTCTTGGCACCTCTCCTATCCATAATTATAAATCTTCATGTTTTAGTTTGATTTGGGAAGAATGCCTCTAAAACCCTGCTATGTAATCAATTCTAGTATTGAATTCCCTACTCTTCTGCATCTCTATCAAAAAAGTTGAAATGCAAATTGGTACCGCCACATGTCTGTATGGTATTCCACTTGCTTGAATAGATTTGCATATGTCACATGCACATACTGTGTCTTGGTCAAACAGGAAAACACACCTGATATATTCAAATGAGATTTACATGTGGGTTCAGGTAATGGGAACCAAACCTGGATCCTCTATAGGAGCAGCTTGTGCTTTCAATATTTGTGCTGTCTCTATACACCTCAAAAAAAGTTTGCTATACTCTTTGCTGGCTTGTTCTACCTCCTTTTTCTTTTTATCTACCTTTATGGCTTTGTAAATCAATTCACCGAATGTAAATAATTAAGATAAGGATGCAGATAAAAATGGACAAAGAAACATAAGAAATCCTGACAGTGAACATTTAAAAATGACTGAAATGTGAAAATGTTTTTGAAAGACCCCTTAATAGCTAAAGGTGTTTTCCTACAAAGCTATAAGAGACTATAAGGAAACCTCTACAAATTTATAACAACCATGTATTAGCTGATTTTCATCAAAAGCAGTGAGTTTTCAATGGGACCAGCCACAGTATTATTGAAGGTGAATTGAAAGACTTACATCTTTGTTTTCATTTCATGTCATTTATGACTTTTGGTTTACTTTGGGTAAGACTTTTGCTTTATTCTGTGGGTGAAGGTTGATAATTCAGGTAGCATCTGTCTACCTAAACTATTTTATCTTCTATAATAAACCATGAAGGCATCTGTTGTTGACTTAAAACTGGAGGAACTCTGGAGATGAAAAAAAGCCTCATCAATTAAGAGCACATAATGTTCTCAGAGAGGATCCGACTAATCTTTCAACATTCATGTCAGGGAGCTCACAACTGGCTGCACATTAAATATGAGAATCTATTGTCTTTTTCTGGCTGCAAGAGATACATATCTCTCTCTCTTTCTCTCTCTCTCTCTCTCTCTCTCTCTCTCTCTCTCTCTCACACACACACACACACACACACACACACACAAATACACCTTTAAATTATAAAAGGAAACTCTTACAAAAAGGATGAAATATAAATTCATGAATTCCTATTTGAAATTTCATTTCCTAGACTATATTAGTTGAACTGGGAAGTCCCATCTTAAATATGAATAGCATTCCTCATGAGACTTGAGTCCCAGAAATGTATAAAAAAGTATGTTGCTCAGAATTCTTACTGTGGAAGCAATGTAATGATCTACCTACCACCATGTTTTCTTCATCATGATGATTCATATGCTCTGGAGCTGTAATACCAATTGATGCTCCCTAACTTCATTTTTATTATTTATGAATTGGTCACTGTGATAAAACCTAACAAATGTTCTTAGAGTTTTTTTTTTCTTAAACTTTGCAAATGTAATGACTCAACACATATCTAACATTTTGTAGTGAATACAGAGCCCAGATTCATGCAGAGTAATCTAGTTACCAAAGAAGAAACTCAGAGGGTGTTATAACATTCTCTATGTGCTTCTGACAATTCAGTACTAATCTGTTTTAGCTTCTCTCATGAGAAATACTTCATTTCTTTCATGAATATCTAATATTACTTTTATCTGTTTTAGTTTAGTTATTCCATACTTTAGCCCATTTAACAATTTCTTTCATCAATATATCATATCAGAGATGTGAATTTTATTTTATTCTTTTGCAAAGTCATCATGGTAACTTTTCTATAAGTTTTATATGGAAATAAGTAAGAAAGACTCTTAGATCTTAAAAACTTCTCTGGCAACTGTGTGCTGTTTAGCTTTTCCCTTATTGATACAAGTCTACAGTTACCTAGAGAGATAAATCTCAATTGAGAAAAGTTTTCCACCAGATTTCCTGTAGGCATGTTTTAGGGTATACTTTAATTATTATTAATGAATGTTATGTGCTCACTTCCCACAGTGCTATGCCTGTATAGATGACCCTGGGTGGTATAAGATAACAGGCTGAGAAAACCAGTAAGGGATGTTTCCCTATGGCCTCAGCTCCACTCCTGCTTCCAGGTCCTTCCCTTTACGAAGGTATAACTGCTGTCTGAATGATGAAATGATGAAATGAATCCTGTTCTTTCTATGTTGATTTGGTTGTAGCATTAATCTCAATAATGGAAAGAAAATTGTGCAAGCAAGTTAACAACAAAACTTTGCCTAAACCACAGTAAAGCTGAGCATCAGTAACAAGGTAAGTGAGAAAATGAGAGGCAGCTTCTTCATTCCTCCCACATCAAGGAAACTTAGAAAGAAAGTAGTCCTGAGCTGAAATATACTACGATATAGAAAATGAAAGAAACCGGATATGTCCTTCATTAAAAACGTTAGAGTAGGAAAACATACACACAGACACATACAAGTACAAACACAGAAGAACACACACACACCTCCTGTACTGGCTAGTTTTGTGTGTTAACTTGACACAGCTGGAGTTATCACAGAGAAAGGATCCTCAGATGAGGAAGTACCTCAATGAGATCCAGCTGTAAAGCATTTTTTCAAATACTGATCAAGGTGTGGAAGAGTGCAGACCATTGTGGGTGGTGCCATCCCTGGGCTGGTAGACCTGAGTTCTATAAGAAAGTAAGCTGAGCAAGTCAGGGGAAGCAAGCCAGTAAGTGACATCCCTCCATGGCCTCTGTATCAGGTCCTACTTCCTGACCTGCTTGAGTCCAGATCTAACTTGGTGAAGAACATCAGTTTGGAAAGTTAAGCTGAATAATTCCTTTCCTCCCCAACTTGCTTCTTTCTCATGATGTTTTGTGAATGAAAGACACCACCCATCATAAAATATTGACAATTATTTTTGCACATATTGAATGTTTGTCATAAAATAATACTGGGATTCAGTAAAGAGATGTAGGATGTCACAAACCTGAGACAATACATATCAAATAACAACAGCAAAAATATCTACTATGTAGGTTATGTTATATATGAAATTTTACTTGCCATGCATTACCTCCTGAGACTCGGAGAACAGAATAAAGAAATATGTCATCAAGTATAACAGCTAAAAATATCTCCTATGTTATTGTCTCTGGATGAGAAGAATCTCAAGCTGAGAAATACTAGATCTGCTCTATTTGTCAAAACCCTGAGTTTTCTATGACAGCTAACACACTAAAGATTAGGACATGTTGATTATCTAATAAGCAAACACCTTACATGTTATGACTTACTCTTTTTGTTTTCTGTAACCTGCTACTTCCAAAGCAATTATAAAGTTCTAAGATTCTGTCTTATGAGAACATTTTAAAGAATAATATAATATACATCCAACCCATATCTATACCTATATGTATATCTATATCAATATCAATATCTATATCTATATATATGTATATAAATATATATCAATACATATATCACCCATATATATGTATATATATATACACATATGTGTATATAGTATTTCAGGTTTATCTCTATTATATCATGTATTCAATTTATCTTATGCTTAATATTCTATGTTATAAATATATTGTTTCAATTTTCAAACTTTCATGGTCTGATGGGCAATTACATTACATCTATTTTAGGTTGTTTATTAATAATGCTGTAAATATTTGTATAAAATTCACAATTCTATTAAAATTATGATTTAAATTCTCTTGCATACATGTTAACTGACGCATAGAAATGTGTATTCATATAATAACTTGGTTAACTTTTTAATGAACTGCTAGAATATTTTACTATGCTCCTTTTGCTATTTCTATTAATCCCACCAGGAATACATATGTTTAGTTTTATCTCAATTCACTATAACCATACATACACACACTGTAATATTTTTGAAGTAATAGTTTATGTGTCTTCACTTACATTACCCTGTTGAGTCAAAACATTGCACACTTTTTCAAACATTTGATGAAAAATTAAATTTATTCTACATATTAAATTAGTTTTAGAGTTTATATTTTCTCTACATATAGTTGTTTTTCAATGAAAAACAACAACTACTAAATATTTTGTCCTGTTTTCCTACATAAAGTTTTTGAAGTTGTATTATTTAAATTTTTTAGCTTCTAATTAGAAATTAAATACACATACATATATTTAAGCATGGCTAATTTTAATGCGTCAGATTTAAGATGTATTAGCTGCAAGACCTATATGTAAACAACAACTGAATCTAGACATAAATAGCAATTTATCACTTCTATATTCAGGTAAGAGATTATGCTGTGAAACTTTCTATTACTGCTTCGCAGGTTGATGAGAAAACAGTGTCAACCGCATAGGCATCACCAGCAGCAGCAGCAGTGGCAGCAGCATCTTAAAAGATGTTTCTGGGTTCTTTCCAGCTTCTGGCTATTATAAATTAAGCTGCTATGAACATTGTGGTGCATGTGTCTTTGTTGTATATTGGAGTGTCTCTGGAGTATATGCCCAGAAGTGAAATAGCTGGATCTTCAGGTAGTATTATGTCCAATTTTCTGAGGAATCACCAGACTGATTTCCAGAGTGGTTGCATCAGTTTACAACCCCATCAACAGCGGAGAAGTGTTCCTCTTTCTCCGCAGCCTCTCCAGCATCTGCTGTCATCTGAGTTTTGGATCTTAGCCAATCTGACTGGTGTGAGGTGGAATCTCAGGATTGTTGTGATTTTCATTTCCCTGATGGCTAAGGATGTCGAGCACTTCCTTAGATGTTTCTCAGCCATTCAATATTCCTCGATTGAGAACTTTTTGTTTAACTCTGTACCCCATTTTAATAGGGTTATTTGATTCTCTGGTGTCTAACTTTTTGAGTTCTTTGTATACCTTGGATATTAGGCCTCATTCTGATGTGGAGTTGGTAAAGATCTTTTCCCACTCTGTTGGCTGCCATTTTGTTTTCTTGACAGTGTATTGAGCCTTACAGAAACTTTAAAATCCCATTAAGTGCCATTTGTCAATATTTGGCCTTAGAGCTCAAGCCATTGGTGTTCTGTTCAGGAATTTTTTTCCTGAGCCTATGTGTTCTAAGATTTTCCTACTTTCTCTTCTAATAGTTTCAGTGTACCTGGTTTAATGTGGAGATCTTTGATCCACTTACACTTGAGCTTTGTACAAAGAGATAAGAAAGGGTCTATTTTCATTCTTCTGCGTGCTGAGTGCCAGTTGGACCAACACTATTTGTTAATTAGGCTCTCCTTTTTCCACTGAATGTTTATAGCTCCTTTGTCAAAAATCAGTTGACCATATATGTGAGGGCTCATTTCTGGATCTTCTATTCCATTCCACTGATCCATGTGCCTATTTCTGTACTAGTACCATGTAGTTTTCAGCACAATTGCCTTGTGATATAGCTTGTTTCTACTTTCAATAACTTCATATGATTGATGGGATTACAGATACTTCCTACAACATTAGACTTTTCTTAGCTTCTGAACATTCATACTTAGGTGCTCACATTTTTTGGGGGGCCAAATTAACCACTGGGCCATTTTTTAATATTGTACTTTTACTAATGCAACGATATTCTGTGGTGTTTTATTTCATCTTCTTGACATAACATAACTACTCTCAGAGTTCTCAAATTCAATAGCTCTTAAATAGGTTTTATCAAATATTCTACCAAAACATGGAACATATTCCTATGACAAACAATTTACTGAAACTTTCAATCTCTAGGATGTGTGAGGAAAAGAAAACTAACTTTCCCTGCTAAAAAACTTCTATAACATATAAACTTAATAGCATGAAAATAGAGCTGTGTGTTGGCATTGGGATAACAAATGTTTTAATTGCAACAAGAAAACATTCTGTGTAGATTTTTCTAAACAGCTTCTTTTATTTATTCTTTGACTTTCCACAAATATACACAATGTAGACATTGTACACATGTCTTATCCATCCCTATCCTCTCCATATAAATCTTCCTAAAGTTCCTCCACCACTTTTCCTTTCCATCGTTATGTACTCATTTCCTAACCCATTGATTTAAATTAAGCTGCCCATGGTTCCATGTGTGTAGCCATAGAATACAGTGTGGTCGACAAGCTCTCACAACACTGAACAAATCTGCTTCTCCTTTCCCCAGAGTAACGGCAGTGCCACAGCTCCAGGTTGGATAACATTTGACCCTATCTGTTCCCTGCTGTAATGTTGACTGGCATGACCTTACGCAGGTCTGTGTGGACAACAAGAGCTGCTCTGAGTTTATGAATGCAGTGCTTATGTCATGCTTGTCAGCCTTATATCATTACTGCCTTTGTGTGGTTCCTGATGGAGAAAGGTTCCAGTAAACTCACCTTATTTTTTCAAATACACAAGCACACACAAATGTGTATACATATATATATGTGTGTGTGTGTGTGTGTGTATGTATATATACACATATATACATATATATATATATATATATATATATATATATATATATATATATATATATTCCGCAGAAGGATTCAAATGGTAAGAAAATTCAGGAAAAAATCTGAGTGGCAACTATATAGGACTAAACATTCTACTGTAACTACAGATATAGTTTACCTGGCTGACATAACTTGATCAACTTTTAGAGGCAGTAATGAAGATGCAGACAAATACAGGTATTACTAAGGCTCTTCATTCTTGCACAGGTGGTCACTTCTTGTGTTGTTCCTACATCTCTTAGAGTAATCCAAGTTATATTCTTCCTCGTTAACATCATGGCCACTGTTCTTACATACTCATTCCATGCTATTAATTTTAATCCTATTAGAACTTTAAATTAATAATGTCTCAAATGCATATAGATGATGTAGAGAAAAACAATTCTGGTAATCATTATTACAATATTTTCCAAGAAGTCTAAGAGTAAGCAATCAATCTTTTTTTTTTTTTTTTTTTTTTAGTTTTCACATTTCTCAAGAATAGGGGCTCATGGAAACATAAGCTTAGAAGTTTATAGCCTTACTTTAATCATTCTCTACAAAATGTCAATAGAGACTTAAAACATCATAAACTGATTAACCAGCGAGTCAATGAATGATATTGTGTCTAGTGTTTCAACCAAATCTGCTAACCAAGAATCAATTTGTGCCTACATCAGGACACTATTGAGATAAACTAATCCATGGACTGACAACATACATAATTCAGTAAGTAAATCGATTGCCAAAAGCATGAGAACATGGATTATAGCCAGCACCATATACAAACCACGATATGGCACTGAATAACGATAACCAGAAGGTGGAAATGGAAAGATCCCTGCCATGTTAGACTGTGAGTAAGCACAACATAAGTTAGATCTAATATCTAAAATCTGATGTCGTAAAGGGATTGTGGAAGATAATCAATGTCATCCTCTGTTCTCTTGAGGCTTTTATGTGTATGTCAACGTGCATAAATGAATGCAAGAATGTGCACATGCACACACACTCACACACACACACACACACACACACACACACACACACACACATGCTTAAACCAGTTTGCAGGCTAACCAAAGTCTCAAGTATTAGGAAACTGAGAACTTATAGTAATTATATTGTACTTTGGGAAAAGTACAGGTATAATGTAAGGATGAAAGAAAGGATGGTTAGACATAACCAAAGAGTATGATATGTACGTATAAAAATACAACTTTGAATCTCATTACTGAGAATCAAATAATATAGCTTAAGAAAGAATGAAGAAAATTACAATGAACTGTTATATACAATATATACATGTGCATATATACACTAGAACTCACACACATATCTGACAGTACCCTTTATTGTTTTGTCATTTGTTGATGTCTTGGTGGGTAATTATTATTTCCATATGTAAATAATGTGCTATTTATCCTTTAGTAAACAATTATATGGCAGATTTCTCAAAATAGATGATAACATTGCCTCATCTACTTATGTTTATCCCCTTTTTATTAAATTTTTCACAGTACTTAAAAATGGATTCAGAAGAAGATGGAATTTCAGCTTTTCTTTCAATAACCCAAGATTTGTTAATGCTAATCAGCTAACTCCTTAGGCTGCTATGTGTCTGCACTCTCCTACAGGACCAGAAACACTTTAATTCAAGAGTTTGCGCTTCACTGTTCCATTTTATAGAACAATTATGCAAACACATGCAGGAGGAAATCACATAAAATGACTACATTAAAATCAAAATCTCAGTGCATGTCAGGAGCATCTAAAGTCCCATGTGCGTGTCTATTACTGATATGTACACAATAATATCAAAAACCCCAATGCCTCATACCTACAGGAATGGCAAGCTTATCCCAAAGTGAGGATCAAACAAATAGCAAAGCATTCTCATGATCCATATACCCGGGGTTGTGGAACAGTTGACTGTTAGGTAAAATCAACGTGAACAGAATATATCATCTGCAGCCTCTTCACTGAGAATCAGAGTATAATAAAGCAGCTTGAGTTTAGATGCTGTTGGTATATTTTTGTTCACAGAGCAAAGCTCACTTGATATTTAAATTCTTTGCAGGTCTTTACATTTCTTCAATTCCCTAGTTAGGACAATCCCCTACCATGCAGGTGTGACAAGTGTTCTAGTTTGTTTGTTAGAGAGCAATGCCAAATTTTGTCTCCTAATAACAAAGATTGTAACACTCTTGATAAAAAAAAAATGAAGTATGTGTACTATTTTGAAAAGAATGGATATCTATAAAGAAAGAAAATATAGAACGTTCCATTTTTCTTTCAGCCTACTGCCGCCATTAGCCTTTTCTACTTACAACTTTACAGAATGATTTGTAATAAGTAGATAAAGCAGTCTATATTTGTGACATATCTCACTCAAAGGGTAAATATGACTACTCTGCAGAAACAAGTTCATTGTCTGTGAAATTAAATGGCAGGTCACTTCCTGGTTTACCCATGACTCATGATTATGCCATTTTTACTATGTATATTTTCTTTAAATAACATATATACAAGCAATATATATTTTCTGCTACTTATTTATAGAGGTCCAGAGAAAAAAAGTTTTTTTTTTCACTTAAAAACAGTTTAAATGTAAGAAAAATGGCTAACAAATGTAGATGTCTGTGTTTCTGTCTACGCTGTATCTGTGTGGTACTTTCAGTTGAGAGCACATTCATACATATGGAGATCACAGCACGAAGTCTTGTATCTCACATAATTATCTCAGCATCATTGCCCTGAAACAGAATCTGCTACTCAACCAAGAGCTCAATATTTTGGGTAGGTTTGCCTGGTCAGTGAAATGTCAAGACCCGCCTTTGTCTCATCTGAGCTTATAGCACACATGTGGAAATCTGTGTTTTTATGTGGGTGTTGAGGATTTGAATTTCAGTACTCATGATTCTTCAGCTGTCAATCTTACTCATTTCTGCATCTTACTACCTCTAATTTTTTTTTTCTGTGAAAATTTTATAGAGATTCAAAATTTCATAAGAAGATTTTTCTCAAGAGTATGGGATAGTAGAAATACAGAGCACATGTTCTGCAAAGCACATACTGACTTTCACTACACAGTGTTTACAGACATCTTTTGAAAGTAAAGATCTAGTGACCTTTGTTAATTTGATCCAAATTAAGATCGCATCTGGATGCTAAATTAGGGTTTTGCTAATTTTCTGTTTTCAAATTAATCACACTACTTCCCTTCAAATTTCTGCTTATATTCATTTTCCTCAGTTCAGTATATTAAAATATACCAACATACTGTTATTTCATCTCTTTTGCTTGGAACATGGAATTTTCTAAATAGACTACAATTACAACAATCATTTCCTCTTTGACCCAAGAGACAGAAGAGTTTCCTCTTTTTGAATTTCTCTAAAGGCTTCAGATTTTATAGGCCTTTTGTTTTGGTGGGGGGTGTCATTGTTTGTTTTGTTTTGTTTATTTGAAAATCCATACCTTTAAATATTGACTTCTATAATAACTTCTATATTATGTTTCATCTTTTTTTAAAATAAAATAGGAATAAAAAGAAAATTGCAAATTTATGATGAAAATAGGTTTAATTTACATGTATATATAAAATTTCATGTTAAATTTATATTAAATAGATGTATGTTCATATAATAAATATAAATATCAATATATTAAATATTAATGATAAAACAGAAATTTATGTTTAATATAGTATATGCAATTAAAATATAATGTATATAAAATATCAAGAACCATGTAGAAAATATATTCATGCATTTATTTACTATATTATGTATTCATTATGATGATCAAATATTCCCATCATTTTGTTCTTTTTCTTTATTATTCTTTAATCCCATTTTACACTTCAGTTTGTATGTCCATCCTTTTCTGGTCTGCCCTTTGACTGTTCCACATCCCATACCTCCTTTCCAAGTTTCCAAGAAATGTTTCCAACCCTCTACCTTTCTCTTACCAGACCTCCCTAGTCCCTAGGACCTCAAGTCTGTTGAAGGTTAGATGCATCTTTTCCTCACTGAGTTCTTGCTTATCTGTAAAAAATTGTTAGCAGTTCTAAGAAAATATTTTAATTTTAGTGGTTTAGATGGATGAGTCTTCTAAAAAGTCATTCAGTAATTACCTGAGATCTCAATGCTAGAAAATATCACGATGGCCACGAGTTCATAGAAATTCAATTCATGAAAATGAATCTTTATCCAGAAAATAATTTTACTTCTGTTTTTGTAAATTCTGTGAAGGCAATGTATAATCTACTAGAGGCCCATGTTCAGAGTATTCATGAGACAAACCAGGGCATGATTTTCCTTGTGTTCTTTTAGGAAGTAGACATGTTGGAAGAAAAAAATGATGGCAAAGGAAGGAAAGAAAGGATGCTATAAAGAACTGAATTCAGAAAGAAACATGGAATGATAGTTGATACCTAAGTTGATGAAGAGATGCAAGGATTCAAGCAAATGAGGCTCATAATGCGTCTGGGAGTTAAGGCCATGCATTTGAAAACACTGTTTCAAAAAATATACACAGAATTTCTAAATAAGGAAAACCATGATTTTCCCTTTTTTCTAGTAAATATGTTTTCAACTGTGTAATGTTCTGGAGATGAAATAAATTATTTGGAAGCATCATTATCAATATTGATAGATACTCTTTCTTTCACTCAGCAAATCTGAAACCCACCTACTTCAAATATTTTATTCTTCAAATGCTTATTTGTTTTTCTGTCGAGTTTGCAAACAATTTTCTGTCTACTTGACTGTACCTTCAAATATGTCAAGATTTTTTAATGGAATTTATCAGTACACATGCATTTATGTAGAGATTTCTGTTACTTAGCACATTATTTTTTGTGCTGCATTTAGATCCCTTTGAGTTACTTCATAAGGAGAATTTATTCTGGAAGTATGCTCTTGAATATTGTTCTCATTGTATGAATTTCTTAGAGTTTAGTTATATAAACTAAGGCTGGGGTAAAACATGGGAAGGTCTTAGAGCTAGAAAAAATAGAGTCCAATGTCCCCACAATCTTGTCTACATGAGGGATTGGCAGTAAGTTTCCTTTGGAGAAAAAACATTTCAAAGGAAAGAATGCAAGTTTTTCCAGTATTACCCTGTACAGAGCTCCCCTGTCAGGCTTTATGACAAATGTGATAATGTGGTTCAAAGTTATGGTACAGTAACATTGAAGGCCTGGCTTATGCTGGGGCCCTTTAAAGAAAGGTATTTTCCCTAGCCAAAAAGAAAGGCTCTTTTGTAGGCAGAGTGTAAAATTGCATGTATGCTGTTCCAAACCTAAGAGTTAATCCAGTTTAACCTGGCAATCCCCTAGAAAAGAAAATACCTCAGGAATGTGGATTAGCCTTAAGCCATGCTAAAGAGATGGCAAAAATAACTAAGACTTTAATGAATAATTATATCTCTTTTTCTTCTTGCTAAACTTATCCAGTGACAGTTCCTTAAGACTCGGAATCTGAATTCAAACATATATAAGTTTCTGTAACTCTCATTTTTGTTTTGTTTTTTTTTTTGAGATGCTGTTGAGGAGCTATAAATTTCTATTTGATATTTTTGGATATTTTGATTCTGTTGAAACTTCTTTTGTTTGGACATGTGGCTTCTTGCGGAACCCTCATACCTCACTCAAAAATGTGTGAATTTCTCTTTTCCTATTGTTCTTGTCCATTTGACCTGCTCTTGACACGAAGGCTTGCCATCCCTGCTTAAATTCTAATAATTGTGTCTTTTTGTTTCATTCTGAATCAATTCATAAATTATTTTGTGATAAAGACTGAGAACCCCAAGAATGGATAACAGTTTATCTTGTAGGATGTGGTACTTCAAAAAACTTGGTAACAATTATGGGCTACTATAATATTTAATGACCATTTTATTTATTTGTTATGTTTACATACAGGATAAAAATAGTAATGACATCTTCTGCTGAAACTCCTTTGTTTCAGCACAAAATCCAACGTAGGAGCATGGTTAACTAAGCATTTGAAAGCCCGTCAAAGCTATTAACTGCCAATATCTCTTTAGCTTGGTTTTGGGTCTTGGAAAGCTAGATTAACTTGTTTTTATGCTGGTCTCCTGCAGGTAACCAAAGCTTCTGAGGCAACAACAATGCCTTATCCAGAAAACACTGTATTTCACAGCACTCCTCATACCTAGCTCTCACATAGCATCTGCCCCAATTCTGCAATGCCTTTTGTCTGGGCATGATACTGATATGCTATCTTTGCCTAGGTTCTTTAGCAGTATAAAATAATACCAAGCTAAGCAGGACTTTAAAACTGAGAAATGCCTATTATTCTATTTATAAGTTGTAAATACCTTTTAATGATATTCACATTGAAAGTCTAGGGGAATTTTATAAAATAGTCCCAGAAATAGCAAACTGTATTTATTATTATTATTATTATTATTATTATTATTATTATTATTATTATTATTATTAATTAGCATAATAAAATCTTGTAATATTTCAATGTTCACAAAGAAAGAGGCATTACCTTAAGTTGTGTATACTTTACTAACCCTTTCAGGCTCCATTGGGTAGTTCCAGGGGTCACACAGATGACCCTCATCCAGCTTATCCTTAAAGGGTTATATAGAACATAAAGATTAAATTAAACCCATGTCCCACAATGCCCATTAAATCTAATTTGTTGTGTTTCTAATTTTATTTCATAATTTCAGTTGATTTTTATGTTTTCAAGCATCCTTTGATAAAAATATTCAACCTATAATTCCTTGTCTTCCAACATCTTATGGTATGAATTTCTGTCTCAACATTCAAAACAAAGTGCTTAGATTACAACCATTGGTAGTATGCTTTCAGTCCTTCTCATTGAAACCAAACTGATTGTATTTTATATTTCAACTTCCAGCTATAATTATTTGGTAAAAGAGACTCAGAATTAATATATTTGGATATAAGTACTTGTTAGCTGAAAAGATATATTTTATATTGAATCACCTTAGGCAGACTCTAAGAATCTCTTGTTACTCAGCTTCTTAAAGTAAGTTTTAAAGAGCCAGGTTTGGAGTTTCAGGCATGGAATTCAAAATACTCAGGAAATAAGGGGGAGAGTATCACATATAAAACAGGGTTTCTGGGTTACTTAATGATAATAACATTTCAAAATGAAACTAAATAAAAAGCCCTAGTAGCATAGATCAGTGACCTGGGCTGGAGAGACAGAGTGAGTGTTTAAAGGCTGCATTCATAATAATAAAAAAAAAAAAAAAAAAAAAAAAAAAAAAAAGATTAGGGGCTTTGTATTCAGTCCCAAAGTTTACAATAAAATGATTATTTAAAAAATATTTTCATTTATTTATATGGTTAAACTTCATGCTAACAAGAGTCATTCCATTCTATGCCTTATTTTATTATAAGATTTTTTTCTATCATATTTTTTTAGAAAGTAAGGAATTCTGTTCTCTTAATTATTTCATCTACAGTTTCATAAAGTGTTAGAATATTCTCATGGGCACTATTCTTGTTATTTTAATGGGATGTTTGAAAGAATATTAGTAAATTAGGTACTAATAATTTTGCCATGTTCCCTTTCAATAACTTTATTCGTAGAAATAAAAATGACAGTTTCTTATTTTAGTAGAGATTGATTAAGGGATAATGTAAGAGGATAAAAATCATGCTTTTAGAAGGAAACCTACTATTTTAATTTTATTAGTTGAACATAATTTCTAATTGCATTCTAAATGTTATTCTTTTAACACCGATAAATATTGTTCTCACCCAACATCAAAGACAGTTCTTTTTATATCAAACAGAGAACATTACAGGAAATGACTATAAAATATAGAGATTAATGGATTATGTAGAAACCAGCTGAACATAAAGATTTACAACACAACTCCTGAACTTAAGGACTTGGGGATATTTTAGAAGAAGAGATAGAAAGATTGTAAGGGCCACTTACCAGAAAATCTGCTGGAAGAATGTATGTATTGGAATTAGCATGGACAATTTAACCATACTACCTCAGCAATAACCTTCCTCTACACAAGAATAAAAATAGAACAATATCAGTAAGCATACTAATATGAAAGGGGTGATCTCAGTTGGCCCTACTCCTAGGCAGAGAACTATGTGTAGCAACTGACCACTCAGAGAAGATAAAATAATTTCTCCGGAAGATGAGCCCCCTATTTGATTATTTATAGTGAAGTTTTATTATTAAAATCATGTTCACCCAAGCTATTTTTTCAATTTTATTAGATAAATCTCTGTATTTACATTTCAAATGTTATACCCTCCTCCCCCACCCCGACTCCCCTCCCTGTTCTCCCTCAATTTTCTTCCATGAAGGTGCTCCCTCTCCCAATCACTCTTTCCACCACAGTGCCTTTGTTGGTTGATGATGTTCTTTTTCCCATGAGTTTGCAAACCTCTTTCAGTCCTTTCTCTAGTTCTTTCATTGGGCCCCTTGTTCATTCTGATATTTAGCTACAAGCATCCTTATCTGTATCTATATGACTCTGGGAGAGCCTCTATGGAGACATCCATATCTGGTTCCTGCCAGTAAACACTTCTTGGCATCAACAATATTGTCTGGGTTTGGTGGCTGCCTGTGGGGCAGTCTCAGTGTGGATGGTTTCTTGGGTATTCTGAGCTTTTTTTTTTTTTTTTTTTTTTTTTTTTTTTTTTTTTTTGGTTGGGGGTGGGGGGTTAGTATCAGCTTATAAGTGAGTACATATCATGAGTGCTCTTTTATGACTGGGTTACATCACTCAGGATGATAGCTTCAACTTCTATGCATTTGCCTAGGAATTTCATGAACTCATTTTTAATAGCTGAGTAGTACTCCATTGTGTATATGTACCACAATTTCTATATCCCTTACTCTGTTGAAGGACATCTGGGTTCTTTCCAACTTCTGGCTATTATGAATAGGGCTACAATGCACATGGTAAAAGATATGTCCTAGTTATATGTTGGAGTTTCTTTTGGGTATATGCCCAAGAGTAGTATAGCTGGTTCCTCAGGTAGTACTATGTCCAGGGCAAACTTTGCTGAAGATATACACATCTAATTGTTTAAGACAATACACTTATATTATACATTTTTATTAGAACAATAAAATCTGAACATGGAAACATTTAATTCTTTATTTGGAGTGTTTTTACAGGAAGGCTAAGCATACATTTGCTTGAATACATGTGTATACCTGCATTCACCTCTCTGTGCATTCAGAGACCAGAGGTCAATGTCCATTATCTTCTGTGATTCTTTATTGAATTGTTTGAGAAATAGTCCTCAGCCCACGTTTAGAAATAGTCAATTATGTGTGAATCATCAATATATCATTTAGCAACTTACTTGTTTATTAGACTTATAATATAACACCCTGACACTTCCTAGAACATGCATGGATTCCAAAAATTTTAACAAGTGAGGATTTCTCTCCAGTGGACTAGATATTTTAGAGACCATGACCTTAAATATATGACTTGCAATTTGCAATTTCAATGGGCTTAATTATATGAATTAATTCTTAATCACATGCCATAAAACTAAAATAGAAAATTCATACTTTAATGTTTAAGTGATTCAAAATAAACGAGCTTTTCAGGCACTAAATATTAACCTGGGGTCAAAAATATATATTATTATGGTTTTCTATATCATCCAGGTTAGGATCCATAGAGGATGACATAATGACAAACAATTCACTTAAATATTCAATAAATGTTCACGTTTCTTTTACTAATTCTAATTTGATAATATGCTTTAGGTATATAAAACTATAAAGAGAGATGAATTTTTCTTTAATATGGTGCTGTAAATTCTATGGAAATACATCTGATTAGGGGAAAATTTGGTATTTGAAATAATTTTAGAAAAAGCCTGTTAATTGATTTGAACAGGTTACCTTGATTGATTTAAAAGACATTCAATACATAAGGAAGTAGCAAAATCAGTTGATTATGTCATCATTTTGGTTTCCTTTTTTTTTTTTTTCTTTTGTTGAAAACTAGTTTTCCTCTTGTGTAATGTATCCTTAGTACTGTTTCTCATCTGAGCTTCTCCCAATTCCTTCTCAGGTTCTCCCTCATATGGTTTCACCCAATTTCTTCCACTCATCAGAAAACCAAGCAATCTTCTAAGGGATATAATACAACAAAGCATCTGAAAGAGACAAAATAAATGCAAACCAAAAAAGCAGAAAAGAATGTGCTAGAAAAATACCAGAATGAATAGATTTAGTCATTACTATACGCGAGTACCCCAAAAAGTCACAAACTTGAAATCATAGTATATATCAAAAGTATGTAGGTAAAAAAGAGAGAAATAAATAGGTAAAGATAAATTAATGAAATAAATAAAGTCTATTTTCTTAATTATTACTTGTTTTATAATTTTGTACAATATATATGTTTATATGAATCCTCTGCCCTTACTAGTCTATTTTCTTTTTTTTAAACAACTTTATTTTAAAAAACAAAGATAAATGTACAGATTTTAAACATTTTTTGCTTAAAATTATACAGTTTTTGTCAGTACTTTTTTCAGATTTTAACATAATTTTTATATAAAACTATATGAATATATTTTTTAGTCAGTACTTGATTTTTTTCTTAATAATTAGTTGTTTTAGAATTTTGTACAATATATGTTTATATGAATCCTCTGACTTACTCATTCCAGATTCATTTTTTCTATCTAATCCACCCAATCATGATTTCTCTTTATTCTTCCTATTTTTTCAAACCATGAAGTCCAATTTGTGTTGCTTGTTGTTCATAGATATCTGACCTTAGCTGGACTGTGATCAACCAACTAGGGGCTGCACATTTAAAGGAAACTGTCTCTTTCTCCCCGGGAAGCTATCAACTGTCAATTGTTCCTTAGCTCTGGTGTGCTGTTTCTTGCCCACATCCTCTCTCCCTTTTGTGATTTGTTCTGACCTGAGCTTTCACAGGCCTTGTGTATACAACCTTGTGAGGCTTTTCTACTCAGTCCAGAAAACAGAATTTTGCTGTAATCATCCAATACCTCTGGATCTCTGCACCATCTTGTCAGTGACCGTTGAGCCTTACATAGAAATAGTATGATTTAAATTTGTATTTTAGGGATGGGTATTCTGCAATCTTTGGTCCTATGCACCTTTGCCACTTGCATATACTCAACATCTACTGCAAAAACGGAAGTGTTTAAGAAGAGTTGGGTACAAAAATGGATTGACAAATGCAATGATTATAGGGTATGCTAGAAATCGAATATTATAATGGAGTATTGTATGAAGAACTAGTAAACTTTGGAAATACAATCTTTCCACTAAACTGCCAGGCTGAGAGAGCAATATGGTTTGAAAGAAAGAATGAATGAAAGAAACTGCTAAAAGGAAGTCACAAAGAAGATGTACTTGTATAAACCTAGGCTTGGTTTCTATCTTTGTGTGTCTTCTCTTCAGTATTTGAGAGAATCATGAGCCCCTAACCTGACCAGTGCAAAAAGAATGTCAGCAAGTGATCAGAGCTCTGGAAGGAAAAATTATTACTTTTCCTTTCACAAAGTGTAATACTGGTTTCTGTTTCACTTTGGACAACTGTAACCTGATCCTATCCTTGGAGGAGGAGGACATTTAGCTGTGGCTAGAAATAGGTGGGAGGAAGTATTGAGTACAAGAGTTGCTACTGAAGGTATGAATATGAGTCAAGGTCATTTTGTGAGTTTGATGGTATAAATATATATAACAAAGTCTATATTTTGCCATACTAGTAAAAGACATTTTAATATATTTGTTAAAAAAATATATGTATGTTTTCATTAATCTATGTATGTTATGAAATGAAAGTGTGCACAGAGGCTAACCTGACTGCTGATCCCCTGTAATTGGCGTCACAGACAGAAGTGAGCAGAGCAGCTTGGGCACTAAGTAGTACAGCAGTGATGTTCATTATTTATTGTTGGTCAATCCTTAGAGCTCTTAAAATGTGGCTTTGAAAACAAAGAAATGGTAAAGAAAACAAATTCAAACCAAGGTAAGATGGACGATCAAAGCTAGAAAATTTTAGCAAGATACCTCATATGAACAATGCTTAGTTAATTGATTGTCCAGGTAATGCACTTTTAGGTCTAAGGTTATAAAAGAAAAATATTATTTTCTTCACAAATGGAGAAACTATCAAATTGGAAGTGATGTAAACACAAACGTTAAATATATGTGAAGAAACTGTCTAATGATATGATTCATATAACTGTTAGCAGTTTCTGAGATGTTTGTTTCCTTTGTTTTTCTTTTTCTTTTTCTTTTGTTTCTTTTTCTTTACAGTGTTAGAATACTGTCTTGGGAACTTGCTTGACCTCTTAGATACATGTGTTATCTGGATAAGTTTCGGAAGTGAGCATTGGAGTGTTTTGGGGCAGAGATGTCCTGTATTTTTCTAATGTATTTGGCAAGTGCTCAGAGGGAAACTACTTTGTTACTATTCAGACACATTTCAATGTTTTATTCCTAACTAATGGCCTGTATTCATTCATTTATATGTGAGTCAGAGGGCTGGGTAATATTAAATAGAAATCAAATGTTGCTGAGGTTTATTATGTTGGTGATTAAACTGAGAAGAGACAAAGCCGAACATTTTTTTTTTCTTGTAGCTCAGCTGAATTTTGCACACAGAGAACCAATTGCTGGACTCATGAGCAAAATGCCTAAAGCACCTAGAAAAGGAAGTAAAGGATGTTTATACACCGGAACTAATCTTAAAATAAAGCATATTTTACAGGAAATGCTAGCAAAAAAAAATAAAATAAAATAAAACATTTTCCAGCAGAGACACTTTTCTTTTTACAGCCCCTTGGAAGTATCCCATATGAGGGTTTTGTTGTGTGTGTGTGTATGTGTGCATGTGTGCATGTGTGTGTGTGTGTGTGTGTGTGTGTGTGTGTGTGTGTGTGTGTAAATATATGGTGTATGTATACATACATACATACATATGCACCATTAAAAGGGATATCAAGTTTCTGCTCTATGACTCTCAAACATATTTCTTTGAGACAAGCTTTTTCAATGACATTAGAGTTAGGCTGATGCCCAACATTCTCCAGAAATCCAGTTGTTGATCTGCCCTGCATAGCACTGTGATTACAGGCATATATATGCACACCCATATCAAGTATTTCTCTCTTGTTGCTATGGATGTGATCCTACATGTTCATGCTTACACAGAACCTCTAGCCTTTTTGGCAGGCTCTATGCTTTATTTCCTAAAATATGAGAAAACAGAACACACAGGAGTAAATCATTTAACATCTCTGTGGGCACTTTAAAGATAGTACACATATAATCACTAGGTTAAATATGTGAATACACCAAACATCTCCGTTGTAACACTGAACGCTGTCTTATTCCTTTCCTCAGCCACAATGACAGCAACAACAACAATGACCACAATAAAAGCACAACATGTTATGTAAAGATACACACCCATCAGAGAACCACATTTCCCAGAGTCAATTAACCCTGGGCATGATTGTTTCACCTTTAAGCTGCAAAAGAGTACAGATGCTGTGAAAATAAATTTAGATGCATTCCCTTAAAAAATTGTATTCTTCTCCTTGTTCATATAATACCAAGTCAGATAACAGGAACCAAGAGATTAGGCTAGTTTGGGGCTAATAAACATATAAGCAATCATAAGCTGGAAGGAACCTAAGTCCTGGCACTACGTGACACCAAACACCTATTTGCACTGCTGCTACCAACTAGGTGGGTGAATCTAATCCAATTTTGCATTTGTTTTGGGGCATAGTATAGATTTCTTCCATGATCTTCTCTATTCTGTGATCTCTAGGCCAATGGAACACACTTTCTAAAAAAGAAAAGGACAGTGCTTGAGCTAATCCCATTTGAAATTATCCTTTATTTAAACAGCTTTATTTTTAAAAATCAAAGGTAAAAGTACAAATTTTAAGCATTTTTTCATAAAAGTATACGAATGCATTTTGTCAGTGCTTTGTTTTTTTTTTTTTTAAGGTTTGATAGTGTGCATTAAAATCTGACTAGTTACAATAAGCATAAAGTACATGTAAAACAGGATCTAACGTGGAAGTTATCTTTTAACCTCCAAAAGTCAAAGGACACACTCACATGCACAAATACTCCTCTGCCAAACACACACACACACACACACACACACACACACACACACACACACAGAAAGAAAGAGAGAGTGAGGGGGGAAGAAAAATTAAAAAAAAAAAAAAAAACATATGATTCAAAATAATGTGATACCATTAGAGTTACTACTAGATTTTATTTTTATGGACACGATGTAAGTTGCCTAAATCCAGTTCCTATCATAAAATATAGAATTTGTACATGAAGCCTCCTGAGTAAAATATATGCTTTTTTCTGTTTAAAGATACTGAACAGTTTGCTTGGACTAACAATTAGTCTGAATATGGAGGTGACAAGACAGCTCAGCAATTAAGAGCATTGTTATAGTTGGCCCAAATTTGATTCCTGGCACTTACATGATGTAGCTCACAATAACCTGTAACTAGAGCTCTCATCTGACATCCATGTCATCTTCCCTGAAACAAATGAGTATTCTCTCTCTCTCTCTCTCTCTCTCTCTCTCTCTCTCTCTCTCTCTCTCTCTCTCTTCTCTCTCTCTCTCTCTCCCACCCCCTCTCTCATTTTTTGTCTCTCCCTTTCTCTCTTCCTGATTTAAGAAATAAAAATAAATCTTTAAAAATGTAGGGTCATAGGGTCATAATTATATAATATGTACTGACTGCATGTTATGAACTGAATTTATGAAGAATTTTACATGTCATTTTATATTCTACTAAGTATTTGCTTAATAAATGATATCCTAAAATATTTAACATGCAAATTTTATGGCACAGACCTCACAATATTTTTATTTTCTAGGAAATAATTTTATTTATTAAATAAATAATATCTCAGAGTAAAATCTTGGGATGTTTGATAGGTACTAGAACAGTGTAGAAATCAGCCTAAAAAAATCAAGAGTCAAAATATTCTGCTACATGGACTGTAATGTCTGGCAAGCCGACCACCTGATTTTTCAAAAGCTTTAACAATAAGATTTTGTGAGGATGTATAGGATGTTTGTGCACATGCACATCAGTGTTCAGATAAACAACAATCTGTAGGTGTCAATTGTCTCCTTCAATCACATGAGTCAAGACTTTGGATTGCAAGTTATCAGACTGATGATAAGAACCTCTCTCCTTAGAGCTATACCGTGACCTTCATCTATTTCATTCACTAGGAGTGGGCTCTCGGACCACCAAAGAAAATATGGAATTTCTGTTCTTTCTAGAGTAAATACACCTCTGTGTCTCAGCAAGAAGCTCTCCTTTGCCACTAAAGAGGCCCTCATACTCCCTTTTACCTGGCTTTTTGATCAAATTATTAAAAGTTATTTTACTGTAACTTTATGTAACTGCGTGCTTCCTCATAATCCACTTCCTTTCTCTGATAGTCAGCACTTCTGTGTCTTGAGGTAATATTTTTCTTTCAAAAAGAGCACAAAATTGCCAACAATTTCCAAGCCTTTTGCGGATTCTTCACGACTATAAATTCATTATAATAGAATAAGTGAAACCCAGGACCTCTTGCACAGAGAGACACCTCAGCATGATCAATGTGCTGATTAACAGATAATATAGATATTTTATGCTCCAAATAGCCCCTCATAGGAGAGAATGTGCATTTAAGTTGAGTGCTCAGCATTATGGAAGATGAAAGGGGCACGTGTGTATAATTAAAAAGCCTCAGATGTCACTTACTCCCTGGCTTTATAAAAGTCAAGTCGTTGTATACCTGGTGACCTTGTCTACCTGCCAAACTGGAAGGAACTGAAAGCACAAACTACTGGAGTGAGAACAGAGGCACACACCTACTGCAGCCATGTTCCTGGCACTAGAGGACATACACAACACAGTTAAGCAGAAGGAATCATTCTGCGTAGTCTGCTTCATTTTGTGTTATATATTCTCAAAAGCACATTTCGTACATTGTAAGTGAGCCTGAGATGGTTAGTGTTCTGGAGGGTCAGTCTCTCTGGAATCCACTCTCCCACCTCTGTGTGAGCCTTTCCTCCTGTAAGCTAGGTTTGATAATGTCACCTTACCCTTAGACTATATTTTTAAATTAAATGTATCTTTTGGAGGTGAAATATCATGGGCAGAAGACAAATTCTGAGAATTGAAATGTTCTAAGGGTTCTCATTCATTTAATGTGAGAAAATGAGAGTTGTGTATTCTGCAACACCTTCGTAATCCAGAACTTGAGGGCTGAGGCAGGAGGATCGGGATCATGGACACAGAATAAGTGTAGGAATCATATTAAAATCTAAACCAACTCTAGAGTGAATCATTGTCCAAAAATAAAAGTAGAACACATCACAGCATAAGAGAATGAATGGAAAAAATACATTAGTACAAAACTTGTAAGAGCATATTCAGACCATTTCAGAAATTGTTACAAATTCAGCCTTAATATCAAGTAAAATTATTTTAATAATTTCATTTTTATGATGTGTAGTACATAAAAATATTGAGTCTAAAGACAATAAAGAAATTATACATTTTGATATATAATATATTCAGTTAAGGTTTTATCTGTATGAAAATTTTCACTCATGTTTATTAAATGCTAAAATTAAAAAAGGAAAAGTAAACAAGCCAACACAACATAAATAATTCAGCGAGGAAAGTGTTCTGTAAAATATGAGATCTTCTCTTCAGTATATAGTACAGGTATTATATTAGGTTTTAGAATGTGATCTTTTAAATATGTATCTCTTAAGATTTCTTTCTAAAGTAACAAAATTGGAAATCCTCAGGACTATAGGTTGTTAGAATGTAATCTGCATTACAGTTTCTATCTCTGATTCTGTTCTGGCTTTGAGATAGTCCCTTTCTTCCTCTAAAATGCCCACCTCATAAAATATCCATAGGTCTACATGTTTACTTTTGCTTTTTTTTTTTAACTTTGGGACATTAATTACTAGTATATAGTGAAAACATCATCTATTCAATATTTTTTAAATATTTTCTATTGAAACAGTTTTGAGATATTAAAGGTGATGTTAATTTTACTATGCGGCATAGGTGAAAGCAATCTTATATTGGAAGTATGTTTCAGTCCTAATTCGTAGGAGTAGAACTATGTTGAAATCCCATAAGGCCTACAGTCTTATAGTAATTCTATGAAAGATGAGAACATTATTCACAGAAATGTTACTTTTAATTAGTTAGGTAATATTTTGATTAATTGAGTAAATAAAATATCCAGTGATGTAGAATAAATAGCATCAGTTCAATTTCTTCCTTTGCTTAACCTCCCATTGGAAGAATTTGCTACATGTTTGGAAAGGTATAAAAATGAAACAATAGGGCATGAGATAACACAACTTGTAGAATTAGGCCCAGTTTGCTATAAAAGAAGAATTGCAACCAGAAGACTATATGACTTTGACCACTTAAATGTGATAGACTAATGGAGTCAGATATGATGAGCTATTTTATTGCAAACCTTAGAGAGCTTGAAAGCTGTCAATAGTGGTGACTTTCATTTTGAAGACAAGGTGATAAAGTGGAAACAAATATAATTTTTCACAAATACTAGAAGGACAACTATATGCAAAAGACAATGTACTTTAAATGAGTCTCTTAGATATGACGATACAAATAAATGTTCAGGAATCTTAGCAAAGAGCTTTTTTAACCAAGGCTTTATTGATAATACACTTTTGGAAAGTCTCTACATCAAAATGGCAACACCTTTTGAACATAATCTCAGGGTTGGATATAAACCCTAACTTTTTTATTTTATTTCTTACCAGGTTATTTCTATATGAGGATTAAAACAATCACAGTCTATTGTTCTCATAAATAAACAGCTGGAAAAGTTAGGATTGAAAACAGTTCTTAATTAGAGACTGACTATATTTCAGAAGAAATGAATCAAGGTCAATGTGTTTAGAGAGTTTTGGTCAAGTCACATAGGTTTGGGAAAAACTGGAAACTATAAGGGTTTGTATTTTTAAATAATAGGAAGGAGATTTTAGTGCTGTGAAGGACTGACACAAAGAAAGCATAGGAAGAGAGACAGAAAGCAGGACATTCCAGCGAGACTTTCCATTAATTTCATGGAGAAAATCAATGTTAAAATGTTCAAAAAGCCAGAGAATTTTATAAGCTCATTCCTGATGCTTAGAAGAGACAAAATGAAGAACAATCTGATTGATAGACCATTATACTTGGACAACTGTATAATTTTTGTTTTGATGAGGGGAGTGCATAGCAGGAATTTGGGAAATGTTGAATTAATAACTTTATTCAGGTAAAGCCAAAAGGATTTACCATGAAATAGGTGAATACAATGAAAAAGAAGAGTCAAAGATTACTTCTAAAATGTGAGCTGAGAAAGTAGGAGAGAAAGAGTTGTATTAATAAAGCCAAAAGAGGCAAGGAAAAGGAGAGAAGTGAAGAAAGGAAGCAAGAAAACAAGGTAGGTAGAAATGAAAGAAGGAAGTAAAAAAGGAAAGTAGAACAAAACAGACGGAACAAAGGAAGAAAAAAGGAGCCAAGAAAGAACACCTTAAACTTGAGAGGCATGCTGAATTGCAGTGCTGTGTTAATATGTAGACATTTAAATGATGATTTAGTAACTAAGTATAGAATGTAAGCAAGTCAGGATCTACATATTACCTCAGGGCTACATTCCATATATTTCTTGTCATTATTAACTAACCAAGAGCAAATTATTGCAGGAGAGGTAGAGACCTATATGTAGACTGAATTAGTGAAGCTGATCAAGTTACCAAGGTAGGATATGGTAGTAGTGTCCTGGAGCAATTGTTTTCTTATGTCTTAATGAGCTTCCAGTTTATTTGTGTTTGTAAAGGTCCTATAACCTTCCACATTGAATTCCCATTAATAACCATGTGTTTATGCCTATGTACCCATAGGAAATGTATTTCATCAAGACAATAACAGAGAATAATAGAGGATAATACAGATGACATAGCAATCACTATATTGAATTACATAATGAAGAAATATAATTTGAGAAGAAAGCTTAGTACATGTACTGGATACACCAAAATAAGAAGTTTAAATGTCAGTAAAGTGAAGAACAACTGGTAAAGAAAGGTGAGGGGAATGTGTAGTTTCCTCAGAAACATGAAAATGAACTAGCCCCTGAAAATAGAAGCAGTGATGGCTCAAACGTACTGCTGACCTATGCTAACTCTGGTTCATGGATCTAGAAACCACCGGCTATTTATTTATTTATTTATTTCCCCATAAACAGGCAAGAAATGTGTTTGAAATAACAGTACTATTGAAGAGGATTTAAGAAATGACTGTAACCCAACATCTGGAATAAAAGAAGAGAAAGAGGAGACTTAGGTCAGGCTCTGTAATTAAGAGTACATCATTCTTCTGTAGTTAACTTGAGTGTAGTCACAGCAAATATATGTCAGCTCGTGTCCATATAGCTCAGGGATTGCAACACTTCCCTCACCTCCATAAATGCCTGCACACATATATGCCTACTCGTTCCCACCCCACCCCACACACATACACAGAGATAAATATTTATTAAGAGCAATACAAGTAAATGAGAGACAAACGTGTTTATTATCTGGAGTGAAATAAGTTAATAAATACAATCAGACACAGAATTTTAGTTTCATCACTGCTCACTGACCCATTTCATTATTATAATAAATGGATTACCAAGAGTGTGAACACTTATATCAGAAACTTACAGAAATAGACAAGTAGAATTTTTTAAAAAGTATTTTGAATGGGAGATAGTGTCCATGTCACAGCAATGCTGTCTCTAGAGATATTTAGGGAATAGCTCAAAACAGTTCAAGAGGAGAGGACATAGGTGTGTGGGTAAATGTGGTTATTGGGTTACAAGGTTGCAACTTTTCAAAACTAATTTTATCTATTGTTTTTGGTGCGATGATGATTGAACCCAAGGACTTACACATGCTATCTGATTACTTAACAATTACTGAGTTATTCTCTAATATACAAATTCTCTTGTTTTCCTGTTAAAAACAAACCAACCAATCATCATTAGTATAGTTTGCACATGCATGTCTGTGTGTACACGTTGATGTTTGTTTGTTTGTGTTTGGACATTTAATTTTGGTGTGTCTATAAGCTTCTGTAAATGTTTTCCTATATGTGTCTTTACATTTATACTTGAGTATTTGTACAAGCGCTTTTGTGCTTTGGTGACTGTGTTATGTTGAAGAGTAAAAAGTTGGCAAAGGACACTGATTCCTTGCCCTAGGGCCCTCGCCTCTGCAGGTAATTGCTCCCGGAAGTTTCTTGAGATTTGAGTTCTCAAAATAACCACAGAAGGTCTGGATGACCTCTGTGGAATGTTTCAACGCCCTAGGTGTGCCCCAGGTGTATGGCTAAAAAATGTATGATTCTTCCCCTTTTGAATTTCCTCATTCTCCCCCTGTTCTCCCCCTTTTTTGTGGTTTTTGCCTTTATAAGCCCGTTACAAGTTCAGGCCGGGGTCGAACTCCTCTACCCCTGCATGGTGTATGAGTCTCGACCCCAACATGCTGGCCTGAGATCTCACTCTGTTTCACTTTCAATAAACTTCCTCATGCGATTGCAGCAAGTCTGGTCTCGGTGCCTTGCTGGGTGCGTGCCTCTCCTGAGATTTGAGTGAGGGTCTCTCTTCGGGGGTCTTTCAATGTTTTATCTGTTTCAAAATTCATCACAAGGTCTGATGACAATAAGTTCATTTTTCTGTGATGTTTTGTCTTAACCATAGCAAGAGGTTGTAACATTCATTCTATTTTATCTGAAAAGTTTTTGTCCATTGAAACATCCCGCCAAAGCTCAAAATAGATTAATTATTTATTATTGGATAATTTATAAATTTACATTTCAAATGTTACCCTTTGCAGGTTGCCCCCACTTCCATCTCCCCACCCCCTACTTCTATGAGGATTATCCCCTTCCCACCCACTTACTCCCACCTCAACATTTTAGCATTTCCCTACACTGAAGAAATGAGCCTTCACAAAACCAAGGGCTTCTCCTCTTATTGAAGCCAGATGATGCTATTCTCTGCTAGATGTGAGGCTGGAGCAATGGGTCCCCTTTTATTTGTACTATTTGGTAGGAGGCTTAATCCCTGTAAGGTCTGGGAATTCTGGTTTGTTGATATTGTTGTTTTTGAGAGGTTCTGCCAGAGCCTTACTGATACAGATTAAGATGCTTGAAGCTAACCCTCAGTCTGAGCACAGGGATCTCAACAGAAGAGTTAGAAAAAGGAAAGAAAAAGCCAAAGGGGTTTGCATCCTCATAGGAAGAACAACATTATCAACCAGCAAAAGTATATTTTTGATATGGTGTGTGTCAGGATGTAGTAAGACATAGATATAATCCAACACTTATGAGCTGCAGGGAGATATAGGAAGCTGGGGAAAAATGAGACTTTGCCAGCCAAGTAAGAACAAGTGAACAAAAGTAAAAAAAAAAAAAAAAAGTGTGTGCTTCTCCAATGCTATATGTAATGAGATCATAGCAGAAAGATATTGAAAACAATGCAGAAGAGTTAAGCATCCGTGTACAGGGGCAATCCAATAAGTGGTTACTGAATTTTAAATTTAGAGAAGAAACCAACCAATTTTTACATGGGGCTCTTAGAATGTATACAGTTATTCAGTCAGTTTATATATAGTATATTATTTTTCTGGTTTATTGATTCATAATAGATAAGAAAAAGATATTCAAGTGATTATATATTCAATGTTATTTGATGCTAGTGGTTAAAAGTACCTGTTGCTCTTTCAGAGTTCTTGGATTTGTTTTCATTGCCCACATCAGATGGGTTACAACTGCCTTTACCTCCCCTTCCAGGATCTCTCATACTTTCCTATGGGCTCTCACGTGAACACATCCACACAAAGATATATACATGTGCATATAAATCAATAACAAATCTTCTATCTTTCTTAAAGAAGCCAAACAAACATTGTGATGTCATTCATTAAGCAACGTCTAACACTTGTATTTCAAGGTCATTTCTTGAGGCAATAATCTTTTGTACAGACAAATCTCCAAACCTGATAGTTTTACTCTTTCTTATTAATAAGACCATATTAGCTCACATCTATATTTTTGTATTTCCAGATGCATTAATTTCACAGTAAATAATAGATATTGTCATTTTTTTTCTTCAAGTGAATAAAATAATTTCATTACAGTGATTTAAATACAAGCAACTGGGACAATCTGCAATAAAATGGCATATCAAATCCCCAAGAAACTGAGTACATAAAAGCTTACACTTCTGATGTAACTTTTAAGTAGCATTCTGAAACCATTTCTGATTGTCATATTTTACTAGGTAGCAGAAACTCTTAAAATGCTTTAGATCCTGCCTGAAATTAAATGAGAAAAAGTATATAAAATCCTTCAGGGAGAAGAATTCATTATACATGATTAGACATTTATGCCAGGAATTAGTGTCTTGCATGGCAAGGGGAAAGCATTCACAGGAAAGAAGTTTATGATGGTGGTGGTGGTGGTGATGATGATGGTGGTGGTGGTGATGGTGGTGGTGGTGATAATGATGGTGATGACTGGTGATGATGAAAATACAAAATAGTTTTGAGTACAACCACAGAAAGGTAGAGTACTGGGAGTCTGTGCTTGTTGGAGACTAAGAATTTTGTGTGTGACTTTGCAGACCTCATGCCAATGTACCCAAAGGAAAAGAAGAGAAGGCTCTATGTATGTCCCAGGATTAAAAACTGTGAGCAAAATAATTATTTGTATTGATGTTTGAAAAGCATTTTGTTTCCTGAGAAAGAAGTTCAACTTCTCTAACAATGAGTCTTTATGCACAAAGAGTTTCATTCATCTGTAGATGCACAAAAGCATCAGTCCAGCGAGATTAAAATAAAGCGATCCTACCAGAGCTAGCATGAATTAAAGGTAGGGAATGTCATTTTTTATAAGCTGTCTGTCCATAAAATACTGGATCTTAATGCAATTAAGAAAGTATTTTTTTTCTATAACCGGAGTAAAATAATACTGGATTAATATGAATGTTCAAAGTGCTACCTTCCTATAATCCAGAACTGAAACAAAATCACTTTTCTTATCACAAAATAAACAAAAAGATGTCAAAAAGTTGATCACATTTTGACAGATATTTTTATTTCTCCATTATAAAAAATATACTGAATTCCTCCATTACAGATTTTTTAAACCTATACTGTAATAGTTATGACTATGTTTTACAATTCTCATATCTCTGCATATATTGTAAGCTACTTTTAATTTTTTATTTAATTTTACTTTTTATTTTATTATTTTATTTATAATTTTATTTAATTTTATATGGTGTTTTACCCGAGTATATGTGTTTGAGCTTTCTGCATCCCCTTAGACTAGATATACAGACAGTAGTGGGCTATCATGTGGGTACTAGAAGTTGAACTCGTGTCCTCTAGAAGGAAAGCAGTCAGTGATCTCAACCATTGATCCATCTCCCTAGCCCACTTAAAGATTCTTAAGCATATATAAATATTGCTGATTTACTCTATGCTTCAAAGTTTCATGAAGTACCATTTATTTGTTCCTGGTATTAGAACATTAGCCATTGAAGTTCTGTTTAGAAATTTTCCCACTGTGCCAATGAGTTCAAGGCTCTCTCCCACTTTCTCTTCTATAAAATTTAGTGTTTCTGGTTTAATGGTCCTTGGCCCACTGGTACTTGAGCTTTACAGGGTGACAAATATAGCTTTATTTTCTTTTTTTTTTTTTTTTACATACAGACGACCAGTTAGACTAGCACCATTTATTGTAGATGTTTTCTTTTTTCTTTTGAATATTTTTGGCTTTTTTTTTTCCTATGTCAAAGATCAGGTTTGTATAAGTGTGTGGTTTTACTTCTGGGTCTTCATTCTATTCTATTGATCTACCTGTCTGTCTCTCTACAAATACCATGCAGCTTTTAACACTACTGCTTTGTAGTAGAGCTTGAGGTTGTGGAGGGTGATTCCCCAAGCTGTTCTTTTATTGTTGAAAATTGTTCTGGCTATTCTGGATTTTTTGCATTTCCACATGAATTGGAGGATTACTTTTGCATGTCTATAAAGAATTGTGGTGGGATTTTGATGAGGATTGCATTAAATCTTTAGATTGTCTTTAGTAGTAAGGCCATTTTTACTGTGTTAGTTCTGCCAATTCATGAGCTTGGGAGGTCTCATCATTTTCTAAGATTTTCTTTGTTTAGTTCTAGTTTTGTTGTGTTCTTGTGAGATTTGAAATATTGTCATGCAGAACTTTCACTTGTTTGGTTAGTGTTACCCTAAGATATTTTATGTTATTTGTTACTATTGTGAAGAGAGTGGAAAATTTCCCTAGTTTCTTCATTTGCCTGATTATTATTCTTATAAAGGAAGGATAGTGATTTAGCTGAGTTAATTTTATAACTGGCCACTTTGCTGAAATTGTTTATCAGCTCCAGAAGTTCTTGTGGTTGCTAAGAGTTGAACGCAGGACATCTGGAAGAGTATTCATTGCCTTTAATTTCTGAGCCATCTCTCCAGCCCTAGAATCACTTCTCAAAGTGTCTCATTTTCTTTCTTAGACTTGCTCTACCAGGCAGAAAGTTAGAGATGTGCAGATCCTCCTGAGATAGCACAAAGGCTATGTTATTTAATCCTCCTCTCTTAGGCATCAAGTGTAATGTTAGCCAGTGTCTTTTAGCCCACACAATTAGCAAGGAATGCTTTTGTTTAGGTGTCATTATTTTTTTATACTTGTTTCCAATGCCTTTGCTGTGAAATCTCTTACATCCATCAAAGCTACTTCATTCCCAGGAAACAGCAATGTACACTATGCTGTTCTTAAACTTCCCTGACACAGCCTCCAAAAAGACCTTTATTTCACTCTAAGTCTTCTGAGACTGCTTTTCAGGAATAATATGGGCTCCCTCTGGTGACAAATTTCATACCTAAACATTCCCATGGCAGTTAATTAAGAAGCTGCACTTTCCAGGTCCTGTACTTGCTGTATGCAGAAAAGAATGTGAGGTGGTAGACATCAGTGAAAAGGTTTCTATCATTTAATGTCTTTTTTCTTTATTCTAGGAAAACACACACAAAAAAAACACAAACACTCACACAAATATGTATGTTTGAATTTAGCATTAGCCTTCTATTTTTACAGGTACAGAAAACACAATTTATTGGCAGAGGAAAGTGGCCAATTTGGGCATTTACATTTTGCTATCATTATCATAATTTATGCAAAAAATTTGTACTTTCATTCTACATCATTCTTATGCAAAAAATGTTTGAGATTAATGTTAATTTGCTTTTTTCTCCTCAGAGTTGTTTAATACATATAAGAAGTGAAATTTTGTTTAAAAGAATTAAAAAATATAACCTTGCACATGAAAGGCAGTTCCTGGCAAACTTTTCTTATCAGAATAACTCTTAATAATTGAGTAGGTTTATTCTTTCTCAGGATAATGAGGCAGGCTTGAAAACTTTTCAGCCACCCATTCTGTCCCTGCCAGTGTCTGCTCATGGTTTTAACAGCTCCCAAGTCTTTCATAAGTTGAAACTCAGTCCTTATCTGTGAAGATTTAATGAGGTAGAAAAATCTGATTTGGGTGATTAGAGGTGAGGTCTATTGTATGTAGATAAGTCATTAATCTTGAAGGACTATGTAAACACCACTGCTTCTTTAGACTCCTCAGTGATGAATAGAGTTTGCTGTTCTTGTAGAGGATCTGAGTAGTTTTTAACATGTGCCCTGAGGATCATAATTGCTTGCAAATACACAGGATGCAAACTTTTCCTAACTTCTGTCAGAAATCAGATATTTGTATGCCCAGACACACTCAGACACAGACACAGACACAGACACATGTACAATAAATATTTAAATGAAAATAAATTGTTAAAGAAAATGTTCAAGCATTTTACATGTACACACAAGCACACACCCATGAACATATACTCACAAACTCATGCATACACACTTTCTTATCCTCTGATTCTAGCCAAATTATTCTGTGGGCTATCACAACTCTGTCATCAAGGAAACAAGAATCAGAAGAGTCTTCAAGACCCTGCTAATTAGAGTGGTATGTTGCAATAAACTTCTAACAAAACATTTGTAAGTATATTTCCTGAAATATTACACTGTTAAATAATGGATGGACAAATGTTCTTATGGAAGGAAAAATCTGTCTTTGGATATATGTCCAACAGTTGTAGAGGTGGGTCTTGGGAAATATATATTCCTAATTTTGTGAGCTATCACCATACTCATTTCCATAGTGGCTGTATAAACTTCCTAAACTATGTTCACTGTGGTTTTATTCATAATCACCAGAAGCTACAAACATCCTAGATGATTCTCAACTAAAAACTGTATAAAGAAAATACGACATATTTGCAAAATAGAGTAGTGCTCAGCGGTTAAAACAGTGACATCATAAAATTTTCTGGAATATACATGGAACAAGAAAGCATCATCTTGAGTTAGGTAAACCAAAAACCAAAGAACAAACATGGTGTGTACCCACTTTTAAGTACATATTAGCTGTTAAGTAAAAGATAATAAAACTATAATCTACTAGAGAAGAGACACATAGATCTCCATTAAGAAGAAATATATTTTGTGGATAGACTGAGAGTGGGTGGGGAACGGAATGGAAGGGGTCAAGTGGCAACTGAAGAGAAGGAGGGAAAGTATGAAAACAGAAGCCTAGAACAGAGGGGCATTCTAGGGTAGTGGGGAAACCTAGTGTAGTGGAAATTTCCTGGCATCTATGATGGTGATGCTAGTTAGAACTTCTAGATGTGGAGGTTAAGAAGTCAGTATTAGTCATCTTTTGTATCCAGCCAAGGCTCCCAATCGTGAGCCAAAGTTGGATTAGGTCAAGTTGTTGGCAAACAAGGTCTAGTGGAGATCACTGAACAATTCAGGGTGATGTAGGACCAACAGTCATTTTCAAAACTGATCATGATGTCTCCTTGTTGGAGACAGTATCCATACAACTCATCACATACAGACAGTTTGAGGTGGTGCCTGCATGGAAGGCCCTTGCCCCTGAGTACATTCTAGGTCTATACCATACTCACCTTCCCTCTTTCCACAATGGTTAACCTATCAATTTTTGGAGCTTTAATCTCTATTCCTATGATATAATGTCAAATATATTAATACTGTTTGTATCCACTCCACTCTGCCTCTCATTACCAACTCTAATACATCACTACCATTGTCCTGTCAATAGCCACAAAAAGCCCCTTGCTTTCAAGACCTAGAAAATGGAATGTGAGCTTCAATTGCTGCTATGAAAAATTACTAGTTAACTTGTTTCTTGTTAATTAATCTAGAATTCACTGAAGAAACATCACATTTCTGTATTCAATTACTCCTCTTATGCCATTTCTCTAAAGGAACTTAATCCACCTGGTTCCTCTAATGTTAGTGAAATTACTATTAAGTTTTTTTTTTTTTTTTTTTTTTTTTTTTTTTTTTGACAACCATAGCTACTGTTGCTGAACCTGATAGTTTTCTGATTTAGTTTTCATTTTATTTTTTTCCCTCATTTTAATTACCTGAACGTTTTCTACTTCATGAAACATAGCTAGGTCTTTGCAGTAGCTAACATCTGCCCTTAATTTGCCAAATATCTGTTGTTCAGTCTTTGTAACATCTGAGGCAAAAAGTCCTTGAAAATTTCCCTTGAAACATTTATACTTCTCCCTTTTCTTGATGATTCATCCAGAATAATATCTTTAAGTCTCATCTCTACTCAAATGCCAAACCAATTTGTCTTTTTTCTATGTAAAATTGTCTGTATCAGCACAAGCTGCTGGGCAACTATGAATTCTGATCACGTCCTTTTGTGTTTTCTTCTGTTGATTGTCTTCAAGTCAACACATACATCCACTTTCCCCAGAAATTGATGCTATCACAGACATCTGTATTTCATGTTTATTATTTAGTGCCTGAATGAATTCTATGGACATTTTATTCAAAAACATAGCTACAGTTCTCGCCAGAGTGCACCCTGATCACCACAGTATAATAGCTTATAAGTCTTTAGCTAACATCTAAGAGATCTATCTGATTCCATGTGTGAGCATCAGAGTTCTTTCCAAAAACTGGGTAGAGTTTCTATCTTTCCTTTCAGTTATATCCTATGTCCTGACAGCATTTTCATATTTTTCAAAGACTAAATCAGATGCACATCTAAGTTATCCTTGCCCTGGTTAACTCCCTATTCTCATGTGCCGCTCCCCACAGTGCCATCTCACCAGAGAACTAGGTTTTACTTGTTTCAAACAGAATGGGTTTGATATGCTTCAGAGTTTCCATTACCACATTAGTTCTGGAATCTTCTTTCCCCAGATTCCCGCATAAATCCAAGTCTTTGATACTCTCCTTTAGTCACAGGCATCTCCTCCATTTTTTAAATTGTAGCATCTACTCTACATTCTATCTCCAAGGTGTGTTTACTTTTAGACTGCACTATCTTTGCCAAACGTTATGTGAGTTAATTTACTACTAATTATGTGCACTGAAAGAATTAGACACACTCCTCTCATCATTTATTTTCTCCTCAATGTCAAAGGGGTAGGCATAAATTGTTAGTTAAGCATGTGGTATGGAATTCCTTACCATTAAATAACTGCATGCTCATTTAGAGAACAAGGGATGTGAAAGTTAATCTTAAAGACCTGCGTGCCTTATTTAAAACCCTCCCATGTTGGTAATTGTCCTCCTAGTTCTTTCTATGATCTCAGATCTCCTTTTTAAAAAGTAGTCATTATCCTTGAGAACTCTAACCATGTTATTTTTCTAAAGTGAAAATATCACCATAATTTCTAGTTATAACTAAACAATAAGTTTTTCCATAGTAACACATTTTAATTTTTTTTATCTTTGAATATTTCATAAATATACATAGGGATTTTAGTTATCTTCTTCCCCCATGTGTCTTTTTATATCATCTGCTTCCTTCTCTTGATGAAAATTTAATTGTCAAGTATTTCCTAATTTTATGTAGAACTTAGTAAGTTTACTTCATCAAACTTTAGTGTGCAGATATTTGGAATTCAGACCATAATTTATTATACATAATAATTTCTTGTGACAATATATAATTAGTGGTTTCATATTTCTATGTTGGGTTATGACTTAGTCTACAGTTAGTGATGATACTTGGAAAGGTTAAGGAACATTTATGAAATGCAGTCTTGTTGTAGAAATATGTCAGTGTGTAAGCTTTGAAAGTGTACAACAGAATGCCTACTTCCTCTTCTCTTCCTTGCTTTCTGTGTATAGATGAAAATGAGATCATCCAATTTCTTGCTCCAGTGAGTATGCCTGCTAATAGCCATGTCTTACCAAATAGAATAGAATATTTCAATCTGGAATCATAAGATAAAGTAAACAAGTAACCTGTCTTGTCTTTTAAATATTTCATTTTTATCTAAAATTATAAAGTTCATCAAACACCCTTAGATAACCTTCCTCGACATTCTCCCTTGTATCTCTCTATTTCCTGTGCCCAATTCATAACATTTTAAATTAACTTTCACACACATACTTATGTTCAAAATAAAAATTAAAACATTAAAATGTATTTTACTATATACATAATCATATTATACATATTTATATATAAATATATATATACATTCCCATATATATGCATTCACATATACATATTAACATGTATATGAATTCGAAACACTTTGGGTAAAAGTAATCTGTGTTCTCTGCTCAATTTACATTTTGAGAGCTAATCATTTAACACAGATATATTATTTATTATAACCTCAGACAGTAATTAATACAGGGGATAAATGGCAGTGTTTTGTACATTGTACTTTCTTTTCTTTCTTTGTATCTATTTCCATTTACTTCTTTGTGTGTGTGTGTGTGTGTTTTGTGTGTGTATGCATTAAAGATGTATCAGTTCGATAAATGGAGGACTTCAGTGAGTTGGAGACATTGGTGATAATATGCAAAAACTTACGTATGTACCGAACATATTTTATTTATCATTTTAAAGTAAGGTCTATGTCCAAAATATTTTAATAGAAAAAATACAAAAGTTATAGAAACTTAGGACTTCTGACAGAATCATCATGCTGTGGTGACAGACTAGATCACCAATTTTTGAAAGTCACATCTTTTTTTTTTTTTTTTTTAAACGACTTTATTTTGCAAAACAAAGATAAATGTAAAGATTTTAAACATTTTTTGCTTAATATTATACATTTTTGTCAGTACTGTTTTTTCAGACATTAAAATAAATTTTACATAAAACCATGTGAATATGTTTTTTAGTCAGTACTTGATTTTTTTCAAGGGCTTGACAGTATGCATTGAAAACGTACTAGTTGCAATAAGCGTAAAGTACATGCAAAACAAAACGCAACATGGAAATAGTCAAAGTCTTCTTGTTTTGTGAATATATGTATAGTTTTTGTTTTCTTTATTTCTTGGACTTCATACAGTCTGTGAGTTGTTTCTGGGGGAGTGCAAGCCTCTGGGGTTAGCATCCCACTATCAGTGACTGCATATTATGTCTGTTCTTTTGTGACTGGGTTATCTCACTCAGGATGATCTTCTCTAGATGCAGCCATTTTCTTAAGAATTTGGTTAAGTCATTGTTTCTGGTGGCTGAGTAGTATTCCATTGTGTATATGTACCACAATTTTTGTATCCATTCGTCTTCTGAAGGACATCTGGGTTCCTTCCAGCTTCTGGCTATTATAAATAGAGCCGCTATGAACATTGTGGTGCATATATCTTTGTTTTGTATTAAAGTGTCTCTGGGGTATATGCCCAGAAGTGGAATAGCTGGGTCTTCAGGTAGTACTATATCCAATTTTCTGAGGTATCGCCAGACAGATTTCCAGAGTGGTTGTATTAGCTTGCAACCCCACCAACAGTGGAGAAGTGTTCCTATTTCTCCGCAGCCTCGCCAGCATCTGCTGTCATCTGAGTTTTGGATCTTGGCCAATCTGACTGGTGTGAGGTGGAATCTTAGGGTTGTTTTAATTTGCATTTCCCTGATGGCTAAGGATGTCGAGCACTTCCTCAGATGTTTTTCGGCCATTCGGTGTTCCTCAACTGAAAATGATATGTTTAGCTCTGTACCCTATTTTTTAATAGGGTTATTTGATTGTCTGGTGTCTAGCTTTTTGAGTTCCTTGTACACCTTGGATATTAGGCCTCTATCTGATGTGGTGTTGGTAAAGATCTTTTCCCATTCTGTTGGTTGCCGTTTTATTTTCTTGACGATGTCCTTAGCCTTACAGAATCTTTGCAATGTCATTAAGTCCCATTTGTTAATCTTTGACCTTAGAGCTTGAGCCATTGGTGTTTTGTTCAGGAAACTTTCTCCTGTGCCTATGTGTTCTAAGGTTTTCCCTACTTTCTCATCTAATAGTTCCAGTGTATCTGGTTTAATGTGGAGATCTTTAATCCACTTACACTTGAGCTTTGTACAAGGAGATAAGAAAGGGTCTATTTTCATTCTTTTGCATGTTGAGTGTCAGTTGGACCAGCACCATTTGTTGAATAGGCTGTCCTTTTTCCATTGAATGTTTACTGCTCCTTTGTCAAAAATCAGGTGACCATATACATGAGGGCTCATTTCTGGATCTTCTATTCTATTCCATTGATCCACTTGCCTATTTCTGTACCAGTACCATGCAGTTTTCAGCACAATTGCCTTGTAATATATCTTGAGGTCAGGGATAGTGATTCCCCAGATGTTTTTTTGTTGTTGAGAATGGATTTCACTATTCTAGTTCTTTTGTTATTCCATATGAAATTGCACATTGATCTTTCCAATCCCATGAAAACTGGGTTGGATGAAAGTCACATCTTAACAAGCCCATAATAAGAAGAAAATTTTGAAAAACCTCAAATATTTAAATATAATACAAATTTAATACTAATCAATCCATCATGCTATTCTGAATAAATCCTATATATACTTCTGGGATTCAGAAAACCATCAAAACTCTTATACTTTATAACTTAAAACCATGACAAAAATACATTTTAATCTTGACTCTGTTTATTCTGTGTATTTATCATGACATAATTGAATTTCAGAATTTGAGGAAATATTTAGAAGTCTTTATTGAAGTTGCTAAAATTCAAACCAAAGATGTCTATGTGAAATATAAACAATTTTCTAATATTTTATTTATTTTAATGTAAATAGTTTTCACAACTTTATATTTTAGTACATGAACGTGTGCATTTCTACAATGAATTGTATGTAAAAGTTCACCTTCTGTAATAAAAGTTACCTGTTTCATCAACACAAAATAAGTTTAACAATGCACTCAGAATTAAAAAAAAACCTATTTATAATAACATAAATTACCAATTAAACAATGAGATGGTTTTATAAGCTGAATAACACTTCTTGTTACTACTCGACTTTTCTGTATGATTAATTGGTTGATATTGTGGAACATCCCATTAAAAACAAATGTAGAAGGTGAAGGTAAAATCAAAAAGTAATAAGATATTATGAATCCAAGAACTATATTTTATTTATTTTATGTATTCCAGAATTATATATACAGGTGCCCCTTTGAAAAAATACATTAAAACTAATCACTGTGTTGAATTTTGCAGCATTTTCACTTATTTTGAAATGGATGTACGGCCTTTTTAATTCTTTTAAGCTCTTCCTGGGAAAGTGGTGTAACCTATACTCAGTGTTCCCATATTCTTCTCCACAACAAATATACTATACGGGGGAATAATATTTCAACGTTATTAAGCAAGTCAATGGCATCTCTTTTACTCATCCAAATTGGGAAAGTGCATGCTACTAAGCGAGAAACATTTCAAAAACCAAGACCAAAGATTCATGATTAAGACAAAATGAAATATAACTTCTTAATTCTAGATTATTCCCAGTACTCATTCTCTTAATGTCACAAGTAACTGCTATAATAAAACATGAAGTATATGCAAAGCATTGTCATAAAATTAATTCTCTATAAAGTAGATTTATTGGAGTTCAGATTTCTGACAGAAAAAAAAACAGTTTCAATGAGGAAATTTGAAAAGAAAAAAAGATATTAGAAATAGATCAGAAATATGACCTATTGATTATTAATAGAGTAACAAAGAATAATCAAAGAGGATACTCTTGTTACAATGGCAATAAAAATTAGACTTTCATACATATAGAAACATTTTAAAGACTTATATTTTAACATTGCCTGAATTTAAGTAGAATTAATTAATAAATTAAATGTGATGTGACATTAAACTATTTCTTGAACATTGATTAAATCCTTAACAATCTATAATAAAAACATGCATTTTATTATAGTGTGTGTGTTTGTTGGTTGGTTGTTTCTGTGTACATATACAAAAGCTCAAGGGTTGAGATGTTATTGCAAATTTTTTTGAAATGGACTTTTTTCAGTTCTGAAATGCTTCTATTTAATAGGTAAAGTGAGCAAAGGCACAAGTAAGTAAGTCAGTAAATAAACAAACAAACAAATAAATAAATACATAAATAAATAAAACCAAACACATCTCACTTAATTGATAAAGTGATGTTCACTAAATTATCACTAACACGATATTAATGAAATAAGCAAATTTAGACCAAGCAGATTCTTTAGGCCGAAAGACTGATATAACTGTCAAAAATTGGCATTTGGATGACAAAGAAAGTTTTATTTTTTGCAAATGAGGAGGAAAAAGAACAAGATTCTAAAAACATTATCTATGCAAAGTAGAACTTAATTACTATTTAAATTGATAACCTAGTGGAAGCTAAGTATCACAATTATAGATTATAGTTGTGTTGTTAAGGAATTTGTAGGGTATAACTGCAATTATAGATTATAATAAAAATATTAGTATGGAAAAATTTAAACTAACAAGAATGCAAGTAATTGATAAATTTGATTAGATAGATGACAGATAGATAGATAGAGAAATAGATAGATAGATGATAGATAGATAGATAGATAGATAGATAGAGGCATAGATAAATAGGTGAACTGGTATATGTTAAAAGGAAATAGATAATAATACGTAAGTAAGTAATAGATAAAAAATTGACAGATAAATAATTAAAAGAATATTGAGAGATAAGAGATGATAAATGACAAATAGTGAATAAGTAGATAAAGATTATTTGTGAGAGATGAATTAATTCTAAATAGCTAATAGACAACTAATAAAATAATAAATAGCTGACAAATAACTAATATAAATATACTACATAGAAGACAAATGGTAGAAAATAGAAGCTGACAAATGGACACAGGAATGATATGTGGCTTGGTATACATGTTTATTTTCCTTATCTTGTGAACTGATAAAAATAGTTTACCATGAGGAGGGAGGCATGGGTATGGTAATGATAGGCTCCCTGCCCTTGCTTCTTATTATCTAAGACAGTTGGTAGACCTGCCTCCTGATCCTCAGAGTGGATAAGATGACCCTGGTCCATACTGATTCCAGGATTCAGGAGAAGAAACAGTATGACTTGCATTGGGCAGCACAATAAAGCTCTCTGGGTGCAAGGGGCTCAGGGGAGTCATCCCGCAAAGTGTATGAGACCTAGCCTCCACACATCTGCTATAGAGTGGAGAGGACAAAGGGGTGATGTCCTCTTTCTTCTTATCCTTTGCCACCAGCAATAGTCAGGAGAGATGTCCTGAGCGTCGAGAGAGGTGCGCAAAGGGTTCTGCATATCGTCTGCTCTAGCATTGTGAATAACAACCTTGCAAATTGCCTGGGCAGCTTTTGGTGAACTGCCTCAGGGATATGACATCAGGAGAGATGACTCTTCCTCCTACTGGATGAAGTAATCTAGCTTCACAAGGAGGTAACCATGACTTGCTCTATACAGTAGTACAGGCAGAGGGAAAATTTGGATACTAAGACATTGGGCTTATATCATTTATGGCCATGAAGAGGGAAAGGCTTAAAACCTAGTGTTCTCATGACTTTCACCATATACGTGTGTGTGTGTTTATGTGTGTGTGTGTATGTGTGTGTGTGTGTGTGTGTGTGTGTGTGTGTGTGTGTGTAACAGCCAGCCAAATCCCATATATTACAAGGAGATGTTGTTTTACACTACACTTGAATCTCCATTCGAATTCTAGTTTGTTATGGGAGCAAAACCGCCATCCTAAAAAAAGTAGAATTTACTAATAACTACTTGTCATAATTCTGTGTGTGGTTTTGGTTTAGAATTTTCATTGATGTTATTCTGCTGAGTTTTGTTGGAGATGATTATCTAACAGGGCTTAAAATACTTTCTCATCTGCTTGTCACTGTTAACTACTTAAGAAACCTCATCTGGGATTCCCTAATCTTGGTGGCTTGGATTTGTGAGGTGGGGATTCAAGGAAGAGAAACATCAATGTGTAACTATAATGTTCTGCTTTCTTCTGGTTGTATTCCACTGATAAAAACATAATCCATGTTCAAGGAAAGAGTTAATATTGGTGTAGACTACAGAAATACTTTGTTGCCAGAAGCCATGGTCCATTGGGAACTACTAACTGCCTCTCATAATTGCAATTTCAAAATAAACATCAGATTCTAATAAATTAAATTTGCATTAATATGCCCTCTGTGATGGAGTGGTTACATGGGAAATACAGGTCAGGAAATGTTCCAGAACTTTTAAAGCCAAGGTTATTGGTTTCTAGTAATTATCTTCTGAGAACCAAGTACCATTTTAATTGACCAAATCAATATCTTTAGTTGAATTTTGTTCTCCTGTGTATTAAAGGCCAAATTTCTGTGGAACTAATTGTTTCCTTGTATCTGCTAAAGTGGCTATTTCCTGACACCGAGCTGCTCCTTACTTACCAACTCCCGTTTGTGAACATAATGAGGACATATAGAGATATCTACATACTTTTGGCTTGATTTTGTTTAAGAAAGTTATTCACGACATTGATTAAAATCATGATGCTTAATGTTTGGTTTCTCACACTAGCACTGTTGTAGGTCCAAGAAATGGAGATGCATGTCAGAGGTGATTCGGACAAGGTATGATGGTTCATATATGCAATACACATGTTGAAAACTAATCAAATGATTATTATAAATTTAAATCTACCCCACATTACATATTGTGGAGATATTTTTTGTTACATACCTCAGGAAAGAATAGGATTGGGGAAAGCACATTGGTTAATTTTGCTTTTTATACTTGTACAACTGTTCCTGAATTGTAGTATTTATTCGCATGTATTAAAATTTGTTGAAATTTTAACTGTATTTAGTTAGATATTGGTTTTGAGACCATTTAACCATAGTTACAGTGGTGAAGTTGAAGCTAAAATAAAGAAAATGAATCTTAGAAGTAATAAAATTAATAGAGTAGCCAGGCTGTGGTAGTGCAAGACTTTAGTCTCAGCACTTGGCACACAGAGGGAAGTGGATTGTTGTGAGTTAAGGTAAACCTGATTTCTATAGCATGCTCTATGATGACCAGAGCGAAATCATGAGGATTTAAGTATAATATAAAATTATTTACCTACGTTTTGAAATAAAAACAATAGCATTAATAAGTTATGGCTATATGTCCAAGGCTCTGATAGTGGGTTTGTGGAAAAAAACTAGGTAGGGGGATAAGATTTGAAATTGAAATAAATAAAATAACCAGTAAAAAAAAAAACATACTTTAATGCTAGAAATCTGAAAAGAATTTAAGAAATTACTTATAATAAAATGAATTTTATACATCTGAGCTTAAATTTGAAGTCAATATGTGAACAAATTACATAAACATGTAAGTGTTGTGATAGCATATATCATACAATTAATATAATTAAATAATGTAATTCTTCTCTTTACTTTCAGATACAGCCATGATCATTGAAATTGTCCATATTATACAATCACACTATCCCTGAATATATAACCAACATTTTATTGATTTATTTCTATTTTAAGACAAATGACTGTGAATTTGCCAAGAATGTTCTTGAATTTGTTGTGCAGTTCAAGCAGACACAAGCATCCTCTTACTTTAACCTATTGAATAGCCTAAGGAAAAAGCCTTCATCATCAGGCATCACACAAAATTACTGTCTATTTTCCATTATTCGTTTGAAGACAAGGAGTAAAGTCTTGTAGAACAGTTAAGAAGTTAGAATTATCTAAAACAACAATTCTGTGTCTTAAAGGTGTTTCAAAAGCATTAATCATGTAATGAAAATAGTTGATTTTAAAACTGTGTAAAATGGAATAAGCAAATTATATGTTCATGAGGGCTGATGTGGTTAGATAGTGCTTAAGAAAGATGAGCCTTTAACTTGGCCTCTATTATGTTCACCTTTTTCTTGAGCTCATAATGTCCTCAGATAAAGGATTCATTCATTGACAATATGAATGGATTTTGTATTCTCTTCTTTAAGAAACTTGAACAATCCTCCACTGCTGGTGGGGTTGTAAGCTGGTACAACCACTCTGGAAATCAGTCTGGCAGTTCCTCAGAATGTTGGACATAGTCCTACCTGAAGACACAGTAATTCCACTTCTGGGCATATAGATGCTCCAACAAACAATAAAGACACATGCTCCACCATGTTCATAGCAGCCTTATTTATAATAGCCAGAGGCTGGAAAGAACCCAGATGTCTTCAGTATAGAATGGATACAGAAATTGTGGTATATTTACACAATGGAATACTACAGGGTTACTAGAAACAATGACTTTATAAAATTCCTAGGAAAATGGATGCATCTAAAGAATATCATCATGAGTGAGGTAACCCAATCACAAAAGAACAGACATTATATGCAGTCACTGATACTTGCATACTAGCCCCAGAAATCTCTGAATACCCAAGATACAACTCACAGATCATATAAAGCTCAAAAAAAGAAAGGCCAAAAAGTGGAAGCCAAAATCCTTCTTAGAAAAAGCAACAACAAGTGTATAGCACCCACTCAGAGTGGGTACACCTAGACTTTAAAACATTAGTAACTCAAGAGCTAGGAAGATAGGCTTGTGGCAATTTTTGGTATTTAAAATCATTATGTTTAATCATACACACCAAGAAAACTTTGACTATTTCCATGTTACCTTTTGTTTTACATGTACTTTATGCTTATGGTAACTAGTAAGATTTCAATGCATATTATCAAAACTTTAAAAAAAATCAAGTACTTACAAAAATATATTCATATAGTTTTGTGTCAAAATGCTTTAAAAATCTGTACATGTATCTCTCTTTTTTAATAAAGTTGTAAGAAAAAATATATTTGATTCCACTATCAATCACATCTCAACCATGACGGCTTGATCCTCTTGTCCTGTTTACTGTTTGACCTACACATCCAGTGAGCTACCATACTTCTTCTTCACTATTTTATAAAATGTGCACTCTGTTCCAAGGTCTGAGTATCAACAGATACTTAGCCTCTACTTATCTGGAGTCCTTAAACTTAAAACGTCAGGGCTCTCCATAATAAGCCCTTACATTGGAAGAAAAAAAGGTGGGGGGCTTTCTGAAAATATGTGTTCCTCTTAAGTACCTGTGGTGAAAGAAAAATCATGAAATTTAATAAAGAAGAAATGAAATGTTCAGTTGGAGACCAAAATTGCTTTACAGCAATACAATAAAATAAAACACAAGCTAGTTGCTCTCAGCACTAAACTATTATTCACACACAGCAAAACAGGAAGTAGCCTTAGGGCTTGCTTGACCAGAAAGGTATGAGTGATCAGAGTTTTATTTCTTTGCTTTCAGTCTCCAAGGAACTGTAGAGAACAATAGAATTTCTCACAAACAATCAAGCAAAAGATAAAAAAAAAATAAAAAATTATGTTCCATGTTATTCTCACATTTTTTTCTCATCTATTTTTCTAACAAGCTGGTACTTAACTGAAACAAACTTTTATTCTGTTTATTCTGTTAAATAAAATACTCTGTGAAAACTAGAAAGGTCCTTCTGGTATCAGAAGTGAAGAAATCCTTTCAGAGCTGTAGTAGAATCTTTCCAGTGTATGGGAAATATCACCACTGACTAATAACCTTATTAAGTTTCTGTTCCCAAATCTATATGTAATGTGGAATATAATATTAAGCTTACAATCTTTTAATTTTGAACAAGTTATTGCTGATTACTTGGTGAAAAAAAAAGTGATTATTGTGCAAGAAAGAGGACCTTAGTTCCAATTCCCAAGTCCAATCTAAAAACTGGAGTGAAGTAGACATGCTTCTAATCTAAAATGTACGGCCACAGAAGCAAGAAAATTCGTGTAACTCAGTGAAGAGTAAATGATAATGAATTAGAGAATTTGGTGTTTCAGTGAGAGACTCAGGGTTTAAAACAATATCACATGTGAAGTAAAGCTACATATGCAGTGTTGAGTTCTTGTATCCATAGACACAATCTCTGGTTCCCATCTCCATATTCATACATCGTACATACATATAGAAGAGGCTTATCTTTTTCTGATAGGTAGAATATTCAGCTGGAAAATGGTCATATTGGTAGCAGGCTAAAAGGACTAGAGGCAAGATTTTTCCAAGGCAGATAGCAGGTTCAGATGTTTCATTTTCTTACTGAAGAAAAGAAGTTGTAGAAAGACATTCTCTGTTAATACTTTGGTCATGTCTTCATTAATAGCTGAATTCCTAGTTTTTAAAATATAATTCTTTCAGTTTTGCTGATGGAGCAGAGAAGAAAAAGCTGATTGGAGAGTGAAAACAGTATGCCTGATTCTTTATGGCTCATTTATTCTTTGTGCTCTGTCAGTGAGTTGCTCCTGTGCATTCAATTGCCATAATTTCAGGGTTCAACTTCTCAGATGAGACAATGGTATCCAGTGTCTCACTATAAAGCATTTTATCCCACCAGGAATCAATTCATTTACCTGTTCCTTGTGGAAAGAAGGTACTCGTTTCTTATCCCCACATCACAAAAGATTATAGAATAACAAATAGCAATTAAAATGGCAAAAATGCGGATTCACGACAATAATCACAAATTACCATCCTAATAATGACTAGACTCTAATAGTTCCAACAACTTGAAAAGATGTTTTATTTTCTATAGTCATCATTGGACCATATTTTCATGTAACTAAAACATTAATGCAGGACTTTATTTCAATTTTCATTTCTGTAGTCTGTGACAAAGCCATCACATGTGACATTATTTTTTATATTCAGGGAAAGTGAAGCATTACAAATTCTATTTTCTTTCTCAGTACATATTCTTTTCTTTGATTTTTCTCATGCTAGAATTGAAACAAATATCCTAGAAGTATCAGGTGACAATTTTACTTTATGTATTTTGTTTATTCTGTAAGCCCCAGTGCTTGCAATGAACAAATCATCTTTAGCTGTATTACCAAAATTAGTATGAGATAAAAAATTCCCAAATAATTCTAAAACTTGTGTTTAAAATTACTCTTCATATCTCTTATCATTAAAAAATAAGAGCTTAGTTGTTTGGAAAATACACAATATAAAAAGTCAGTGGTTGATTTACATTATCAACTTTACTGGACTTGGGATCATATAGAAATTATGCCTATGAAAATGTTGTGAGGTTCTTTTAGAAATCCTTAGCCAAGTACAAAAAACATCTTTCCTTCCATCCTTGCTTGCTTGCTTCCTTCCTTCCTTCTTCTTTTTTTCAGTTAACACTGCCTGTATTTTGTCACAAGAGAAAGAACCACTAATAGAAAATATTGATGCTGTGAAATTAGGTTTTTTTTCTTTTTTCTTTTTTTTTTTTTGTCTCTAACAACAGTATTCATTCACTTTGTATTACAATATCAGCCTTCCCAGTCCTTGCAGTATCTCTTCACAAGCATACTTCTGTCCTCTGAGAAGCAGAAGCCTATGCCTTGGTATGTCACACTGCCAGCACTGCAGGTCAATTCAGCAATAGTCCCATCCTTTCCCTTTGTGGCAAGATAAGACATCTGGGTAAGTGGAACAGGATCCATAGTCAAGCAACAGATTAAGGGACAGCTTTCACTATAGTCGTTGGGATATCCACATAAAGACCAACCTGCACATCTGATATATACATGTTCAGGGCTGGCCAGGGTGCATACAGCCCATGCTAGCTACTTGGTTGCTGATTTGGTCTCTGAGAACCACTAAGGGTCCAAGCTAGTTGACTCTGTTGATTTTTCTGTGTGTTTCCTACCTGCTCTATGTCCCTCGATCCTTCTCCTAGCTCTTCTGAAGACTTCAGCAAGTCAGTCAAATGATTGGCTGTGGCTCTCTACTTATATTCCCCTTGCCTGGTGGTTGTTGTATATTTGCCAGGGGGTTCTGACCACTTCCTGCATGCTGTCTGGTTGGTAGATCAGTGCCCAAGAGATCACAGAGGTCCAGGTTAGTTGAGACTGCTGGTCTTTTTATGGAGTCTCACCTCAGCTTCTTCCAGCCTTTCCTGAATTCAACAACAAAGGTCATTTACTTCAGTCCAATTGTGTGTAAATATCTGCATCTGTCTCAGTCAGCTGCTTGTTGGGCCTCTCAGAGGACAGCCATGCTAGGTTCCTGTTTATAACCATACCACAGCATTAGTAATAGTGTCAGTCCTTAGAGGTTCCTCTTCAGATGGATTGCAAGTTGGGTTTGTCACTGGAATTCTTGTCTCTAGTTTTTAAGGGATAGTTAGTATTCAGTTGTATTAGTGCCTATTTGTTTTTTATCCATTGTTCATTTTAGAGGCATAAAGGTTATTTCTAGTGTCTAGGTATTAAAAATAAGGCTATTGTGGACCTAGCTGAGGAAGTATCCTTGTGGAATGGTACAACATCACTTGGGTATATTCCCTAAAATGGAAAAAGCTAAGTTTTGAGGTAGAACTATTCCCAGTTTTCTGAGAAACTGGAAAATCAATGTCCAGAGTGATTGTATACGTTTGCACTCTCACCAGCAATAAAGCAGTCTCCCAATTGTTCCGCATCCATGCCAGCTATCCCTTGAGTTTTTGATGGTAGCTATTCTGATGAGTTGTTTTGATGTGAATATCCATGATGATTAAGAGTGTTGAACATTTTTTAAGTCTTTTTCTGACATGAGAAAGTCCTTTGTGGAGAATTCACTATTTTTCTTGTTCTCCATTTTTTTCCCATTGTTATTTGGTTTGCTGTTTTATAATTTATTGAGTTCTGTGTATATTTTTGAACATTAGCCCTCTGTCAGTTATGGGGTGATGAATTTCTTTTTATAATCTACAGGCTATCATTTTTATCCTATTAGCAATGTATTTTGACTTACTGAAGCTTTTCAGTTTCATGAAGTGCCATTTAGTAACTGTTGATCTTAGTGCCTGAACCACTGGTGTTCTGTTCAGGAAATTCTCCTGTACTCTATTAGCTTTAGTGTTTCTGGTTTTACATTGATGTTTTTGCTCCATATTTACTTGAGTTCATTGCAGGGTAATAATCATGCCTCTGTTTGCATTTTCTGAATGCAGACTCAAGTTAGAACAACATCATTTTTTAAAATATGCTTCTTTTTCCTTGTATGATTTTGGCTTGTTTTGAGAAAAATGAAGTATCCATATCTGTGTGCATTTCTTACTGGGTCTTCTATTTGATTCCATTGTTCAACCAACAAGTTTTTATTTCAATACTTTTCAGCTTTTTTTTTTTAAATTTTTTAAATTTTTACTAGTATTGCCTTGTAGTGGAACTTGAAGTCAAGGATTGTGTTGCATCTAGAATTTTTTTACTGCACAGGATAGTTTTAGCTCTCCTGTTTTGTTTTGGTTTTTTTTTTTTGTGTGTTTTGTTTTTTGTTTCACATAAAGTTGATCATTGTTTTTTAGTAAGAGGGTCACTTTTCTTATGTTAGTGCTACCTCTCTATGACAGTGGGAGACATGTCCATCTTCTGGTATCTTATTGAGGATCTTCAGATACTCCAACTTCATGTCATTCAGGTCTTTTATTTGCTTAGTTAGAGTTAAACCAAAACTGTTTCTGGTTATGTTAAAGTGTATTGTTCCTCTAATTCCTTTTTTGTCTCTTTATCATTTATATAAATTTGGGCTGCTGATATCATTGAGTTAGTTTTGTATTTAGTTATGTTGATAAAACTGTTTATCAGCTGTAGTAGTTCTCTGGTAGATTTTTAATGGGTCAATTATGTATACCATCAAATCATTTTTATTTTCCAATTTATACTTGCTTGATCCCTTGTAGTTGTCTTGTTATTCCATGTAGATATTTAAGTGCTATGTTGAAGAGAGAAGGAAAGAGTGAGAAGCCTTGCATTTTCTCTGATTTCAGTGATATTGTTTTATGTTTCTCTCCACCTAACTTGCTCTTATTGTATTTATTGTATTAAGGTATCCCTGAACCATGAAGAGATGTTTGATTTTGTCAATGGCTTTTTTAGTTATCAGTATCTAATGAGATGATCGTGTGTTTTTGTTTTTGTTTGTTTGTTTGTTTTGATTTTTAGTCTGTTTATATAATAGATTACATTGATGTATTTTCATATATCAAACCATCCTGCATTCATGGCATCAAGCCCAGTTGATCATTTTGAATGATGTCATTTGTGGTGGTCTTAGATTCAGGTCATATTTGATATAAATTTGCAGCAATGTTTATAAAGGAAATTAATCTGAAATTCTTTTTTTGTTTAGTCTTTGCATGGATTAGATATCAGGGTGGTTGTTACTTCATAAAATGAGTTTTTCAATGTTCATTGTTCTATTTTGTGGGATAGTTTGACAAGTATTTATATTAGTTCTTCTTTGAAAGTCTTTTAGAAATCTGTGTTAAAACAAACAAACCTTGGACATTTTTTGTTGGAAGAGTTTTAATGACTGCTTCTGTGTTCTTAGTGGTTATAATATCGTGTAGTTTTTTTACCTACCTCAACTTTATTTAATTTTGGTAAGTGAGACCTATTTAAAAAGTCACAAATTTCACTTACATTTTCCAACAATATAAAGCACAGGCTTTTGAAGTGAGAACAAATAATTTCTTAGATTTCCTTAGTTTCTGTTGTTATAGCTACCTTTTTATTTCTGATTATGTTAATTTGGATTTTATCTCTTTGCCTTTTATTTAGGTTGATTAACACTAGTCCATCTTGTTGATTTTCTCAAATAGCTAGCTCCTGGTTTCGCTGAAATATTTGGATTGCTTTGTTTCTAATGCATTTATATCAAACATGAGCTTAATTATTTCATGTCATCTATTCATTGTGAGTGTCTTTGCTTCATTTTCTTCCAGAGTTCTCATGGTCGATGGTATGAGATTTCTCCTGTTTCTTTATAAACAAACTAAGTACAATGAACACACCTCTTAGCACTACTTCATTGTGTCTAAAATGTTTCGTATGCTGTACCCTCATTTTTTTGAATTTTTTCTTTATTTCTACTTTGACCCAGAATTATTAATTATAGAGTTTACACTTTCTAGGAATATGTGGGCTTCCTGTTGTTTCTATTGATGTTGCATTGCTCTACAGTTATCTGAAAAGATGCAAGAGGTTATTTCAATCTTCTTGTATTTGTTGAGTGTGTTTTGTTACTGATTATATGGATGATTCTGCAGAAATTTATGTGAAGTTCAGAAAAGAAGATGTATTCATTTATATATGGGTAAAATGTTTTATAAATATTTGATAAGACCATTTGTTTCATAAACACTGGTTGCATAATTATTTGTCTGTTTACATGTATCCCAAAAACACATTTAGAATTTAGAGTGAAGTGTTGAAATTTTCAACCATTAATGTATGTGGATCAATGTATAGTTTAAGCTTTTGTAATATTTTCCTTTATGAATGTATATGTCCTTGCATTTGGGGCATAGATGTTCAGAAATGAGAATTCCTCTTGTTATAATTTTCCACTAATGTGTATGAAATGTTCTTCCTTTGTTTTTATTACTTTTGGAGGAAAGCATATTTTATTTGATTTAGAATGGGTACTATAGCTTATTTCTTGGGTTTGTCTGCTAGAAAAACCCCTACAGTCTTTTACTCTGAGGCAATGGCTACTTTTGCTGCTTAGATGTGTCTCGTGTAGAGAGCAGAATTATGTGTCCTGCTGATGTAACAATTTCTGATAGCCTGTGGATTTTTTATTGGAGGATTAAGTAATATTCATAACCAAAAAATTTTTTTCTGTTATTTTGATACTGGTTTTGATTCTCTCTCTCTCTGTGTGTGTGTGTGTGTGTTTGTGTGTGTGTGTGTGTTTCATTTCTTTTGGTCTTAATGGTGTGAAATTATATTGATAGGATATGCAGGTCTTGCTATAGTAGGTTAACTGTGCTCTGCTGGTACCATATTTCTCTTGCTCTTGTTGATTTTGCTTTTAAGCTGTTCTTTAGACATTTGTCTTTTTTACAGGTATTTTCAAGATGATTCACATTCCAGCAGTTTTTTTTTGGTAGGGCAATATAATCCATGTGTTAAACCCAACTATCCTGGCTCTGCCTGAGATATACCTGACTCAAAAAAAAAAAAAAAAAAATGGTGAGTCAGCGTTTGAAGTTAGATTCTCTCAACACCTCTATAATCCTCCACAGAAAAGCAGAAAACTCTGGGCCTCTTTTGGGGTTCCACAAGACTTATAAAAAAAGCAAGATTTTCCCAGAGGCAGACAATATAGGTGAGAAGATCATGTGTATACCACTTAACACTTTTGTACTACCCAGGCAGAACAAACTCAGAAGAGATTTGTGGTGCAGTGGTCTAGAGTATTTGTTCTTGGTGGTGTCCCTACAAGCCTCCATGATGAACAAAGATGATCTTAATAATCAAACAAGCTTTCTATCCATAAATTTTTTCTTGTCAGGTATTTATGTGGTCACAGCAACATAAAGTATCATACTGAAAATTAGTGCCACATATAGAAATGTGATGATAATCTTTATTGTGAACGTAACTGGATCAGTTACCTAATAAACATAGTACTCTGATTCCATTTATAGACCTTATCTTGAGAAATAAAAATTCATTATAAATCTGGGGTAGCATTGCACAGTGGGTTAAAATATATAATGAGATGTGTGCTGATACTTATTTTTCATACTTCTGGTTGTAGTTTTAATATGACCACCTTCATTTCTTTCTTTGCTTGGTTATTATACCAAGAATAACTCTTCCCCTTCTTGAAACTGAGATAAAATAAACCCTTCCTTCATCAAGTTGAGTTTGTCAAGTATATTGTGACAGCAGTTAGAAAAGAATGATGAAGTTTTGGTGTTCTCAGTGCCACCTATTTTGTAATGCTCCATGAAAACACACACACACACACACACACACACACACACACACACACACACACACACACCACACACACTCACACACACACACACACACACACACACATGCACACACACATACACACACACACATATACACACACACACTGCATATCTATCAAAAATTTATACAAAATTACAAATGAACAAATGTTTTGCTATAATTTAAAAGACATAAAATCTATTATATCCTTTATTTGATAGAGGGAAGACTAGAATGTGATTATTGCTATAAAATATGCATTTTAGCAGAAACTCTTTTCAGCCCACTGTCTGATTGGAAGAGAGTAATGTTAGGAATACTAAAGAAAATTAATTAATACATTAATTTAAGTGAGATTAACAGCTTTAAACCAAACACATTTACAAGAAACTCTCTGGGACACAGTGTAGCATTGTAACATGTATTAGAGTAGAATCTAGATGTGCAACCAAGGTGAAGTAGGAAACATTACTTGTATACCCCTGCAATCTCCCGAGTAATCACATAACTACCCATAGGAATACAAAAAAAAAAAAAAAAAAAAAAAAAATCCCAACCTGCAAATATGCAGACTCAATAATTCCAAAGCACCTTTCGGTTTTCTAGCTTAATGTTCAGTTTATTTCATTTTATGAATATCTGGTATTTGTATATTTTCAATCATTTTTACTTCTTTTGAATACCCAATTCTAGCCTTTATGTCATTGAATCAAAAACAAAACCATGAAATTCCTGGTACTCTCAATCCCTACTTTTTGAGTTCCCTGTGAAAACTAGACATGCACCTGTAAATTCTATAGATATTTTCATTAATCTTATAGATTGTATTTTTCCAAATGCCAGGCTTTTTTTCAGTCCTCTAGACTTGATAATCACCTCAATTTACAGTTACAAAAGTAGTCATCATAGTCTTCTACAAATTGAGAATAAATCTCTATCTATATGAAGCAAGTGGGAAAATCTGTTCTTGCCTTGGGTTTCTCCCAGTTATTCAGGGATGTCAAATACATTCTTATCACTCCTGGCAACATTAGTGACTCTTTTTTTAGTACTTAGTATAGAAAAATGCTGCAGTCAGAAGTGTTAACTCTCTTTTGAAAAGCAATGGAAAGGAAATAAAATGTGGAAGGCAGCATATAAACATTGGGTTATGGAGTGAGGGCACAGATAACATTATAACTAAAGAGGTATATGAAAGGATTTGGGAAAGAATGAAAGGGCGAGTATGGAAGAATTGATAAGGGGAACCAATAATATCAGGAGACAGGAATAAACTATTTTGTTTCTAAAGTTTCCAAACACTAGCTTTGAAACCCTGATGCTTTCATTTATTTAATATTGTTTTTTTCTCTTGTGACAAAAATAAACATGGTGATAATTACTCTGATGTTTGAAAATAGCAGGTATCTGTTTCAAGCACACACATGTGTGTATTGTATGTGTGTGTGTGTGTATGTTTATGTATATATGTGTGTGGTTCACATTTTCATTCATTTGAGTGTCATATGTAATATAGAAAATATTTAAGATAGATGGGTAGATATCTTTAAATTCTTCTCAGACACCACACTATTTTATGGCAATGACTTCCTTATATGCTTATTTGGTATATGTGTGAAAATGAGAGGGTTTGAAGTGTGTATCTGAAGTCTAGAAAGGTATGAATAATCAAGGCAAAGATAAGAAAGTATACCACTCAGTAAAAGAGAACTTATTTAATGTGTTCAAAGTCCTGGCTTTGATACATTAAAGTAGAGGAAAATGGATGTTTAAAAACTTTGAAATGGATGAGAGAGAGAGAGAGAGAGAGAGAGAGAGAGAGAGAGAGAGAGAGAGAGAGAGAGAGAGAGATGTAGTTGGCTCAGTGAATCATCCTGTTATTAATTAACATCTTTGGTGACCTGAGAAGGATTCCAGAACCCAAGTAACTGTAGAAGAGAAACCACAGAATTGTTCTTTGAGTTTGACATGAGAAGACAGAATGTGTTTCTACACTTGCACATCATGTACACATAATAGTATCACTAGTAATAATAATAGTGATAGTGAAAATTATACTAATGACAATAGAAGCTCTAAGTTAAGTGGAAACATAAGAATTTTTGGATTTTTTTTGGAAAGTCAATTTTAATGAATATTTTGCTAAGAAAAACAGGTAAATGAACATTTCATTGAAGCTGACACGGGGAAAGACTAAGTCAGACTGAATGAAGTTTGGCTGAAGTAGACTCAGGAGAGATAATTTTCTGATAGAGCAAGCATGTTAACAGACATATGATGAAGGATTCTTATCTAATGCCATGCATGTATCACATTTGAACTCCATATCTTGTTAATCCATATAGAGAAATGCACCAAAAACCTTCTGATAGTGTACTGTTGTTTCTTGCTACTTCCTCAGTCTGAATGTCAGAGTGAAGTCAGCTGAGACAGACTCATGTGTAAAAAAAGAAAGGTGCTGAGGCATGACTCCTGCAGTACCTGTGATGCTTGGAGGAAGTATAAAAAGGATTGGGATGACAGAGAAGGTGTTCTGGGAGCTTGAATTGTTTGCATAACAAAGTGCTTGTTGGTCCAGTATCTTTGCTGATCTTCCTTCTGTGGAGAGGCAGAGCAGAGGGAGCAGAGAACTATTTTTAACATCCCTCCTGCCTGGCTGTCCCTGCTAGGTATTAACACCTGATGCTTTCCCCACTCTACTGAACTTGACTATTGGTATATCTGTGAAATATTTGAGAGTGGATTAACCTGCTTACCACTGCTGACCTGTGCCTGTGAAAAAAAAAAAAAGAAAAAGAAAATGTAGATGGGATTTGCTCTAAAGATCCATTTCTAAACAGGTCCATTTCTCCCATATCTTTCTTTGCACTACCTCTGGTGGATGATGGACTAGAAGAGAAGTTAAAGCATTTAAAAACCATCACTAAAAGTAGCCTTTGGAAAAAAGTTAATATTTTATTTAAGGCTTTCCCTTTGTCAGGTATTATGCCTTTAATTTTTTTTTTCAAATTTTAGAAGGATTATAATATATAAATCTTGAGAAAGAAATATGAAAATTCCTACTAACTTGGAATGAATCCATGCTGATTCAATATAATGTTCTCCCTCACAGAGACATTTAACCTCCATCCCCATTCCATATTTTTTTTTAACATGAGAAGGTGCAGATTCCTTAGGAATCTCTCTTTGAGGCCAGACAAGGTAACCCTGTTGGGGAATGGATACCATAGTCAGGGTCAAACACCAATTTCAAGACAGTATTTTTCAAAATAACTGAGTTTATGTCTTTATAAATTCATTAATTTCGCTAAGAGTATACTAAGTTGAAAATAGATAATTTATTCATTTATTTACATTATACATTGGAATTTCATCAAAATTAAATTTTCTTAATTTCTGTTTATATTTGTGTGGTTCGGAGTATGCAAGAGCAGAGCTCAGAAAAAAAAACATTCAGCATCAATTCTTACCTTAATCCTTACTGAGGCAGGGTTTCTCTCAGTTGTGGCCCCTTGTACAACAATCCAGATAGCACAGGGGTTACTGGGTAATTTGTGTTTTCTACAATTCATTTTATTACAGGAGTTTTTGGATTACCATTGGACACAAATGTATCTGAGCTTTAAGTGTATTAGATCATCAGAACCCCCATAAGCAAAAAAAAAAAAAAAAAAAAAAACTCTGTAAATCATTTTGTGACCATCTATGATTATTCGATATTTAATTAATTTTAATAAAATTTTTAATCTTTTTTTAAATTTTAAGTAGAATATCTAACAAATAACCTATGAAGGAATGTGAGATGTCCTTTCAAAGTGAATGGAAGGGAGAAGAATCACAGAAAAGGAAAGAGACAAGGGAAGAATAAAAGGAAAGGAAAAGGAAGGAAGGACAAAAGAGAGAATAAATAAAAAAAAGAAGGAAAGACAGCCAGACAGAAAGATCTGGGTAGGGTTGCATGTGCATTTAAGGCCAGATCTAGGGAAGCAAAATTCAGTGGAACTCTGAATTTGAGGGAAATCTGGTCTGCAGAAGAAGTTCTAGGACACCAGGAGAGTCTTCACAGCTGCACAAAGAGTTTTCTTAAAAAAAAAAAAAAAGAAAGAAAGAAAGAAAGAAAAGAAAAAAATCAATAGAAAGGAAGGAAGGAAGGTAGAAAGAAAGAAAGAAAAAAAGAAAGAAAGAAAGAAGGAAGGAAGGAAGGAAGGAAGGAAGGAAGGAAGGAAGGAAGGAAGGAAGAAAGAAAGAAAGGAAGGAAGGAAAGATAAAGGACGGAAGAACAAAGTAAAAAGACTATTTTATTTTCCTGTCTGAGTAAAATTCAAGCATCACTCCTTCAAGAACCCTCCTTGTCATTCAGTAGTTTGGGTCTGTGGATTGCAGCTTGGTTAATCTGTATTTTAGTGAACATCCACTTATAAGTAAGTACATACCATAGTGTGTATCTTATTTTTTTTTTTTTTTAGGTCTGGGTTACCTTAGTCAGGATAATATTTTCTAGTTCTATTTCTCTGCAATTATCATGTTCTTGTTTGTAATTGCTGAGTATTATTCCATTCTGTCAACAAACTATATTTCCTTTATCTATTCTTCATTTGAATGACATCTAAAGCTGTATGAACTGAGTAGAGCAAGTATCCTGGTGGTGTGTTTGAACATATTTTATGCCTATGCCTTAGGAGCAGTATAGCTGTGTCATAAAGTAGAACTATTCTCAATTTTCTGGAATTGCTAAATATATTTTCAAAGTGGTTGCAAAAATTTATACTCCCACCAGCAATGGAGTAGTGCTCCCCTTGCTCTATGTCCTTGTCAGATGCCATTTCTTAAGTTTAGATTTTAGCTACTGTGATGGGTATAAGTGGAATCTCAGTAGATGGATGGAGTGAACTGGGTAGAAGAAGGTTTGAAGAAAGGAACATTTTATGTGTATGTGTGTTCATGTGTGTGTTCATGTGTGTGTGTGTGTGTGTGTGTTCACGCATGTGCATGAGCCCGGGCACACACACATGAGTGAATTGGGTAAGGAAGAGACCCAGGGAGAAAGGGCCAAGAGAATGAATGGATATCAAGATGTGTGGAATCTCTAGAATGTGCCAGTTGAACCAGCATCATATGTTGAAAATGCTGCATTTTTTCCACTGAAAGTGTTTAGAGACTTTGTTAAAGATCAAGTGACAATAATTGTGTAGATTCATTTCTGGGCCTTCAATTATATTCCATTTGATCTATATGCCTATCGTTGTACTAATACCATGCAGTTTTATCAATACTGTTCCTTAATACAGATCGAGGTCAAGAATGGTGATTCCCCAGGAAGTTCTTTTATTGTTGAGAATCACTTTTACTATCCTGGATTTTTGTTATTTTAAATGAATTTGCAAATTGTTTTTTCTAACTCTATGAAGAATTAAGTTAGAAGTCTGATGGGAATTGCATCAAATCTGTAGGTTGCTTTCAGGAAGATGTCCATTTGTCACTCGATTACTGCAGCCAAAACATGAGCATGGGAGATATTTTCATTTTCTGAGATCTTTGATTTCTTTCTTCAGAGAAATAAAGTTCTTGTCATAAGGATCATTCACTTGCTTGGTTAAAGTCACAACAAGGCAATTTATATTGTTTGTGACTATGGTGAAGTGTGTCATTTCCCTAATTTTTTTCTCTGGTTTTTTATCCTATGACTAGAGGAAGGCTACTCATTTGTTTAAGTTAATGTCATATCTAGCAACTTTGCTGAATTTGTTTATCAGCTATAGGAGTTTTATAGTGGAATTTTGGGGTTAGTTAAATATACTGTCATATTATCAGCAAATAGTTAGATTTTGACTTCTTCCTCTCCAATTTGTATTCCTTGACTTCCTTTTGCTGTCCATTTGTTCTGCCTAGGACTTATAGTAAATATTCAGTAGGTATGGAGAGACTTTTTTTTAATAATGGTCACTGGTTTGCTGTATATTGCTTTTACTATGTTTAGATAAAGGCCTTGAATTCCTAATATTTCCAAGACTTTTAAGATGAATTGGTGTTGAATATTTCAAATGATTTCTCAGTATTTAATGAGATGATCACGTGTTTTCTCCCCCTTTGAGTTTGTTTATATACTAGATTACTTCGATGGATTTTTATATACTGAACCATCCCTGCATCACTGGGATGAAGCTTATTGATAATGATAGATGAGCATTTAGATGTGTGCTTGGATTTGGCTTGTGACAAATTTCTCAAATATTTTTGCATTCATATTCATATGAATATGAATAAGGGGAATGAATCTGAAATTTGTACTTCTCTGTTTTGTCTTTTGTGGTTTAGGTATGAGGGTAATTGTGGCTTCAAAGGATGAATTGGGTAGTTTTCCTTCTGTTTCTATTTTGTGGAATAGTTTGAAACGTATTGGTATTAGGTCTTCCTGGAAGTTCTCATAGAATTCAGCACTAAATATCATGTCCTCTGTTTTCTTTTTGTTTTTGTTTTTCTGGGGTTTTAGGGGGGAGAATTTTAATGACAGCTTCTATTTCTTTAGGGGATATGAGACTGTTTTATGGTTTATTTGATCATGCCTTAACTTTGGTACTGGTATCTATTGAGAAAATTGTCTATTTCACCCAGATTTGCATGTTTTGCAGAGTATAGTGTTTGTAGTAGGATCTGGTGATTTTTATTTTGATTTCCTTAATTTCTGTTCCACCTCACATCATTTATAATAAATAAAATTTAATAAAGTCAGGAGACAAATGATGCAAGTGAGGATGTGGAGAAAGAGGAACATGCCTCCTGTGATGGTGGGATTTCAAGCAGGTGCACTCACTCTGGATATCAGTCTGGCAGTTCCTCAAAACAGGTATACAAGTCCTTGGCATATATTCAAAAGATGCCCCAACATATAGCAAGGGCACATGCTCCACTCTGTTAATACCTGCCTTATTTATAATAGGCAGAACCTGGAATGACCCCAGATGTTTTTCAAAAGAGAAATGATACAGAAAATATAGTGCATTCACAAAATGGGGTACTATTTAGCTATTAAAAGCAATGACTTCATGAAATTCTTAGGGAAATGTTTGGAATTAGAATATATCACCTTGACTGAGGTAATACATTTTATGTATTCACGGATAAGTAAATATTAGCCAAAATTCTCAGAATACCCAAGATACAATCCACAGACCACATTGAGCTTGGAAGAAGAAAAACCAAAGGGTAGATCTTTTAGTCCTTCTTAAAAGGGGGAACAAAATATTCACAGGAGGAAATATGGAGACAAAGTGTGGATCATAGACTAAAGGAAAGGCCATCTAGATACTGCTCTACCTGGGGATGTATCACAAATACAGATAACCTCCAAACTCAGACACTCCAAACTCAGGTGCCAAGAGAAACTCCAAACTCAAATGCCAAGAAGTGTTTGCTGTTGAAGTTTAATATAGCTGTCTCCTGAGAGTCTCTGCCAGAATCTGACAAATATAGAGGTGGATGATCACATTAAATAAGTAGACCTTCCAGAGCTACCAAAGACTAAATCTCAAACCAAAAAGTACACATGTAAGGACCCATGGGTCCAGCTGCATATATAGTAGAGGATAGTTTTGTTGGACATCAAAGGAAAGAGAGTCTCTTCATCCTGAGAAAGCTTGATGCCCCAGTGTAGTGGAATGCCAGTTTGGGAAGGCAGGAGTAGGTGGGTGGGTGTTTAACTTGAGGGGGGACTTGGAAAGTATATAATATTTGAAATGTAATTAAATAAAATATCCAATAAAAATAGTGTTGATGTTAAAAAATGGATCAATACATGCACAAAAACTTTCATTGAGAACATGTCCTCCCTACAAGAAATGCAGTGGATAATTACAGAACAGAGCCTGAGGCAATGGCCAACCTGAAGTGAAAACTAAGTCTTCTTTGGAAAATCACTAGTGTAGGATGGTGGATTTCTAAAGGAGACACATTTAGGAGTGTTTTCCAGAAGGAGACAGAGGTGAAGAGATGTTTTGCTAAAGCAGACACATGAAAAAGCATGAGATGGTAGGTTTCCTAATAAAGACACACAAATATTGGTTTATCTTACATGTGTTGTTGAGCTCCATTCTTCATGTTCTCTGGCTGATTGGAAGAGTGATGTCACCTGTTACAGCCTTATATGGAGTTTGGATAATATAAACTCAAATGCTGAGACAAAACATGTGGTAAGGCATGACCGGTCGATGAAACATGATGTTTGAGGGGAGTGTAAATAAGACTCAATGTACAGATATGAGATCTTGGCTTGCCTTATTTTCCTAGCTAGCTTTGCAGTGGCAGTGCTTGATCTTGATCTCCACCTTTTGAGAGTGGCATATCAAGAACTCTTGGCTTTCCTGGTAGTCCTGATCCCTCCTGGTGGTTCTGGTCCCACCTGCACACCTATTCTAATTAGAATGAGGTCTAGCTGTCTTTTCTAGCTAATGCCACATCTGCTAATTCATGTTTGCTACCCAGGCAGTACTAAATGGAACTCCGGCTATGTTCATGAAGTGTTTGCCAGTGGATGGAGCTGCTGATGGTGATCTGTGTACTAAACTGCTTGACAACACATATGACCTTTGCTCCAAAGAAGCATTCCTAAACAGGTCAGTTCTCCTTATCCTAAGTATCCTAATAACTTTATTTACCTTTACTTCTGGTGGATGATGGGCTAGAAAGGAGGTTAAAGCATTTGAGAACATTTATTAAAATAAGCATGGAAAAATTAAAGGTACACTAACCTATGACTGGCCCAACTTGCTGCACATAGGCACAAATCACTCCTTGACACTATAGATGACAGTTTGTTATACTTGCAGACAGGAGCCTAGAATAACTGTCCACTCAGATGCTCCACCCAGTAGCTGACAGAAACAGATGCAGAGACCCACAGATAATCATTAAATCCATCAAAGGGAGTCTTGTGGAAGATTTGGGGAAAGGATAAAGATTCCATGGGAAGACCAATGGGGTCATTTTATCAAGATCCTTGGTTTGCAGAAACTGAACCACCAACCAGAAAATACATGGACTAGAAGTTGACCTCCTGCACTTATGGGCTGTATTTCTTCAGTGTGAGAGGATATGCTTTACCCGGAAGTGGGTTGAGATGCCAGAGTGGGTTGGTACTCACTGGAGAATAGGAAGAGAGTGTGGGTGTAGGATCTGTGTGAGGGTAGAAGTGTGTAATTGGGGGTAAACAGAATTAATAAATTAAATAATGGAAAAGAAGATAAAGAATGAAAGGAAGATTAAAAAAAAGGAAGAACAGACAGGAAGAAAGAGAGAAGAGAGGTGTTAGAAAAGAAAGAAATACTGAGGTAAAAAGGAAGACAGAGAAGAACAGAGTAAGGAATCCTCAGAGAAAGGGACAAAAACAGGTGAAGACAGGGAGGAAGAAAGTGAGGAAGAAACAGAGATACAGAGATCTCTTAATACTAGTAAAAAATTTGGCTTCTAGTATATCAAAAAGTAGAACAGGGGATTCAGAATAAAAGAAGATACTTAGTCTAATTAGAAGAAAAGCAGCTATAAGCATTTTCAACCTAATGTCTTAACATTTATCTCTCAGGAAAGAAATACCCAATGCTCTAGATCAGAAAACCCTCTGATTTATCTATCCACTTTAATGGGGCTCAATTAGATAGCCATTAGCTATATCCCATGGGAGATGATGCAGAGTCAGAAAAATGTTCTGTGAGTCCAATTAACAATTATTCTTCTGGAAATATGATTTATTAAGAGAGACTTTACTATAAAAGAGCATTGTTTTTGTTTTGTTTTTTTCTTTTTAAAATAATTCAGTATTTAGTTCCATGATACAGCATGTGTTTACCATATACAATTTTGTAAGCTTAATGGGTAGCCCATTGCCTGGTGGTTAGGTTCCTTTTGATTTCTGGGTGGGAAGAGACCCTAAAGGGACTACAGGATCATATAGGATGTTGCCTGTACCCCTAAGCAATGTCTGCATAGGGAAGAGATGGCAATGTCAGTGGTCTACTGTGATAAGGGATCCTCCTGTGATAAGAGGGCAGTCAAGACCCTTGAAGAATTTTCTTGTGAATACAGATTAACAGCTACAGATCTCTCTGGAGCTGAGCACTCCAAGAATGGTCATATTTTGAATGGTAGACATAAACTAAATTACAGAGGTGCAGGGCTGCTTTTCAGTTTGCTGAACCAGAAGTTATGCTTGCCATCAGGGAATGGGCACATGGTGGCAAGTAAATCTGGCTTCACCAGCAGAGAGTGTGCCCAAAAATAGTGACAAGCATGAAGCTAGGAGGACTTGAATGCCAAAGTTGTGAGCTGAATAGTACACACTTGTCACCCCATACACAAAACCTTAGGAGGCTGAATGGTAGAAAGGAAGCTGAGCCATAGAAAAAAGACAGTTTCTGACAAGGGGGCCACAGGTGCCCTTGATCTCTGCATCAGCCTTGCCTGGAGCATTCACTTTCCTGTAACATACCAGACGATTATTAAAAAAAAAGACTCTAAGTTTCAAAGACCTCTATCCAATTAAACTGCCAGCAACTTCAGTGGTTTGCATTAAAATCTTTGTCTTCACTTGTGTTTTGTGGAAGCAGGAGGATAAAGGCACTGTTCCCCAATTAAAGAAATGCACTTGACTATGATAGTAAAGAGAATTCATTAGGTTTATTTTTCCAATACCTGTGAAAACTTCATCAGAGATCAAAGGCGTCTAAGTCTTTTATTTTTGTTAGCAGAAAAAAAATGTTTCCATTTATTAGAAAAAAAAATAACTCTACTTTCCTTCAAGATTAATTCAATACATGACCTCTTGCTAATTATCTTTAATTTACAACTAACAGTTCAGCATTTGAGCCCATAGAAGATACTCTTAGTAATAGGAGGTTTTGTTTAAAGAAAAATAACACAGATAAAATTTCATCCCATCATTGAAGCAACAATCTAGCAGAGTATGTGTGTTGTTAGCTTTTTCTCAGGCTAGTGTTACTTACCAAATTACAAATGTACTCTGCTGTCCTTATTTTCAGAAAGATGCCATGTGCATGTGTTTTGGAAAAATAAAGAAAATATAGATTGTATTATAAAAAAGGACTTGACTACAAAAGACTTCAAATGAATTCATCACACAATTATTTGTTTTTTGTATTGTCATTGTTCACATACAGATAAATAACACAACTGCATGAAGGGCTGAGATGCTGGCATAAAGATGTCTTAGATGTGCTGTCTGTATCACAACCAAAATGAGGTGTGGACATACTAAAGTGAGGGATAATTGACTTGCTAAAAGAACTTGAACTGAATCAAGAATTGGCTGATTTGTTTTTTGTCTGAAAAGAGTCTGCTTATGAAATAATATTGACTTACCAATAACATAAATTTCACATAAAACAGAGGTTTTTAAAACCCTGTTTTCTTTAGGGAAATTTACCTGGCCTTGCTGCCTTTGCTGCCTGTAGATTTAAAGATTGAGTCAAATAAAATGTATATGAATACCACCATCCTCTCTCTCTCTCTCTCTCTCTCTCTCTCTCTCTCTCTCTCTCTCTCTCTCTCTCTCTCTCTCTCTCTCTCTCTCTCTCTGTGTGTGTGTGTATGCATATATATACACATATATATACACGTGTATACATACACACACACACACACACACACACACACACACACATATAATTTATTCCAAATGTTTCCCTCTCCTGTTGGTCTCTGTCAGAGAGTTCTTTATCCCTTCCTCTCCACCTTTGGGATGTGTTCTAGTCCAAATCCTCCTGGTATCCCCCTTCCCTTGGGCATCAAGTGTCAACAGGATTAGTCACATCCTCTCCATCTGAGGTTTGGCTATAAGTGTCTGCATTTGCCTCATTAAGCTTCTGGTAGTGCCTTCCAGAAGTTTATATTTTGAATGTCAGATACTCAGTTCAGAAAATTAAACTTATATTGGTTCCCTTCTTTTATAATATGAAACATTTAGACTCTGGATCGTCTCATTACATAATACATATTATTCAATAACAGGTACTGGAAAGCCCTGTTAGCTATTTTTCTCATGGATATTACAAAATAAGGGGCAGGAAGTAATTAATGGGGTTTATTTAAGGCATATTTAAGGGATATTTGGCTTTTATTTTGTGGGTTTGGGTGTAAGTGGTACAGAAAGTATAAATGGAAATATGTCCCAGGAATCACAGTGCATATACATTCAGTAAACAGAAAAGGAACAGCAATTGGGGCTGGGCTATAAAGTTTCAAAGCCAACACCAAGTGACCTATGTTCACCTTCTAAAGACTCCACAAATTTCCCTGTTTATACTGCCATATGTTTAAACACATAAGCTCATGAGGACATTTCACTAGAAAAACACAGCAGAACTTTGATTGTATATGCATTACACAATAACAAGCCTTTACTTCTCATTTGTTGGAAACTGAGTGCTTGAGATGCCTTAAACAGAGTCTAGCCTGATTAGTATGTAGCACTGGCTCTGTATCTCAAACAATTCCTGAACTTTGTTCCTCTGCCTTTTGGTGTCCTGACTCTGCCTAGACTTGCCTGCTATTCTTAGTCCCTTGGGTTTTTTGATCTGTCAGTATCCAACATGGAAGAATAGATTGCCATTGGAATCCAAAGCTCTTATGTTTCCATTTATGATCAGTAGGAAACTTCAAGGTCAGACCTTGTCTGCTGAATACTTTGTGTGCTATACCATATTTGTCACCAGAAATAAAGGCACATGATTACAAGTGTTACAGGAAATAATTGTATTTTGTGCATGAAAATAACACACACACACACACACACACACACACATTCATATACACACAGATGACTTCATGTGTATTCAAGAGATATTACATATTATATTAAAATGAAATCTTTGTGATTTGTTGTATGCAGCAGAAGCTGGAATTTATAATTACATTCTCACCATATTATTCTGATTCTTTGCTTTAATCAAGCAACTAAGGTGGTTAAGGTTCTCTGTTGAAAGGGCATAAACATTTATATTAGACAAATATGAGCTATTGATTGCTCTACCTACCTTGGGTTAATGACATTGGAGACTGTCTTCAGTTTTGATGTCACATTTAGATAACTAAATGCATCCCTTTATATCTTTATAGTTCTTGCCATGGAATATACTTAAACTACCCTTTATGATTCGAATCAATCAACATAAGTATCTATTAGTTGATTAGTTAAACAAGAAAAGTCTAAAGTAGTTAGTAGCTCTCTGAAATCTGACATAAATTCAGACTTAGTGAAAGCAAACTTCCTTTTGAAAAACAGATATGAAAGGAAAAAAAACAGGATAAAAGGCGGAATCAATCTAAGTCAGGGCGGATGTTAGTGAAGTACACCATTCATTTTTTTTATATTGCTGAAGGTATTTATTTATTTTACATTTCAATTGAAGTTTCTGTTCTCCTCCATTCCCAGTCACCCTCTCATTCCCTCCCATACACCTCTTGTCTCCTTAGAAAAGGTGACACCTTTCATGTGACATCAACAAATCTTAGCAAATCAAGTGACAGTAAGATTAGGAACATCTTTTTTTGAGGCTAAACAAGAAATTTCAGTTAGGAGAAAGTAACCTAAAGAGGCAGACACTGTTACTGCTGTGGGACCTACATGAGGACTCAGCTGCACAGCTCTTACATATGTGTAGATAGCCAACCTATTCATGCTCTCTGATTGGAGGCTCAGTCTCAATGAGTGCCAATGAGCCCAAGTTAGTTAATTCTCAAAGTGTTCTCTACCTGTATGGCATACTCAGTCCTTCCTCCTATTCCACAGGATTCCCCAAACTCTGCTGAATGTTTAGCTGTTGGTCTCTGCATCAGTTTCCATCAGTTGCCAGATGAAGCTTCCCTGAATACAGTTAAGCTAGGCTCTTATGTAAAATATAGCAGATTACCATTAATTGTGTAAGGGGTAGGCTCTGTCTCATGCTATGAATCTCAAGCTGAGTCTGTCCTGGGTTGGTCCTTCCCTCAAACTCTGCTTTATCATTTATTCCTTCCCACATTATAGGCACAACAATTTGTGAGTCTACAGTTTGGTGGCTGGGATGGTGTCACAATCCCTCCACTGGAAATCTTGCATGGTTAAGCAAAATGGCTGGTTTGAGGAGCACAGTCCCCATTGCTATGTGTTATTTAAGGTTATTGGGATAGATTATTAGGATTTTACATTGTCCTAGATTTATAATATGTGCCAGAGATATTCTCCTCACCCACTCCATTTTTTTCTGCCAGTAAATGTTTCACTGTCCTTACCCTCCGTAAAAGACCAGAAAGAAACTAAAACACATATGCAATAATAACTGGATATAATCCAAAAAGTTCAGCATAGCCATTATACAAAACACAGACCCAATGAAGCTAAGTACCAAGAAGGGAAGAAAAGGAGAACAATTGACTCTCATCGAGATGTGCAAATAGACATTAAAAATAGATAAAACAAGTGTATTGGATCAGGGAGGCAGGGGAATGAGATTTAGAATGAAATGCAAATGATCACTCTTTTGGCTAAAGTTGGAATCCTGAACCAGTGAATTTATGACTATGGTTACAGCACCTACATGTTCTGAATGCTATCGCTTAACATATATTAGTTGGTACAGAATTCATTTCAACCCTAAAATATTATTATAGATACCATAACTGTAAAATGGGTTGCTTAATCAAAAACCATTACAAATGTGTTTGGATTGATGGATTGTGAAACTAAGTCACTTTCTGAGTTACTTGATCAGAAGCATTGTTATATAGGGTATCAAGATAGTAAGCAAGTGATCTGCCACCTGGACCAGCAGAGCCCCAGAGATAAAGGCCCAGTGAGAAGGGGACCAGGCTAACCAGGGGGCAGAGAGATCTCTGCCGAGCGCACACAGAAAGCATGCCCCTGCCCTGCCTGATCCAGGGACCAGGAACCCAGCATTGGGACCTCTGCCCCCACCTGGCGGCATTGGATCACAGAACAGTATCAGACAAACCACCACCTGGACCAGCGGAGATCCAGGGACACAGGCCAGGTGCAAGGCAAAGTCAAGAACATATCACTGACAACAAGATGGCAAGAGGAAAGAGAAAGAGCATACCCCAGGGAAATCAAGACAACCTGGCAACACTAGAACCCAGTTTTCCCATCACAGCAAAGAGCAGGATGCAAAACACTCCAGAAAAAGAAGACTCAGAACTGAAATCCTACCTCAAGATGATGATGGAAATCCTTAAAAAAGAGCAGGAGGAAAGGAATAAAGCATTAGAAGCTTTTAAGAAACAAACAAACAAAAAAAAAAAAAAAAACAAAAACAAAAACACCACACTCAAAGAACAAGAAAAAGAGAACCAAAGAGATGAAGTAATGGAAGAAGGAATTTAAAACAGAAATGGACACAAAAAAGAAAACATTAAAAGAGACAATCCTAGAAGTAGAAATCTTAAAAAAGAAATCAGAAGTTACAGAGGCAAGCATTTCAAACAGACTACAAGAGATGGAAGAGAGAATATCAGGAGCTGAAGACAACATTGAAAACATAGACAAAACAGTCAGAGAAGATGTAAAAACCAAAAAGCTCCTAACACAAAATGTCCTGGAGATCCAGGACACAATGAGAAGACCAAACCTAAGGATAATAGGAATAGAAGGAGGAGAAGAATATCAACTAAGAGGCACAGAAAATATCTTCAACAAAATTGTAGAAGGAAACTTTCCTACCCTTAAGAATAAGATGACCACGAACATAAAAGAAGCCTTCAGAACTCCAAATAGGTTGGACCATTAATGAAATTCCTCCTGACACAGAACAGTCAAAACAGCAAGTGCCTAAAGCAAAGAAAAAATACTGAAAGCACTAAGGGAAAAAGGTCATGTAACATATAAAGGCAGACCAATCAGAATCACACCTGATTTCATAACAGAGACTATGAAAGCTAGAAGAGTCTGGACAGACATCACGCAGACCATAAGAGAGCAAAAGTGCATGCTCAAACTTCTATACCCAGCAAAACTATCAATCACCATAGATGGAGAGATAAAGATATTCCATGACAAATATAAATTTACACATTATCTGACCACAAACCCAGCACTACAATGAATTATAGGTGGAAAACCCAATACAATGAGGGGTACTACATCCTAGTAAAAACAAGAAAACTCCTAAGCAAAAAAACCAAAAGAAGAAAGAGACACAGACACAACTCAACCTACAAAAGAGATAATAGCAGGAAACAGCAACCACTATTCTTTGATATCTATTAATATAAATGAATTTAACTCCCCAATAAAAAGACATAGGCTGTCAGACTGGATACATAAACAAAATCCAGCATTTTGATACATACAGAAAACTCATCTCAGAGACAAAGAGAGATACTATCTCAGAGTAAAAGGTTGGGAAAAAAACTTCCAACCAAACATCCCCAAGAAGAAAGCTGGAGTGTCTATTCTAATATTGAATAAAGTAAATTTCCAACCAAAAGTTATCAAAATAATAAGGAAGGACACTTTTTACTCATTACAGGAGAAATCTGTCAGGAGGTACTCTCAATCTTTAACATATATGCTCCAAATAAAAAAGCACCCATATTCATAAAAAAAACCCTACTAAAGCTCATAAAATACATCTCACCTCACAAAATAATAGTGGGAGACTTTAATAACACACTCTCACCAATGGACAGATCATGGAAACCGAAACTGAACAAAGACACTGTAAAACTAACAGACTATGCACCAACTGGAATTAATAGATATCTACAGATCATATCATCCTAAAACAAAAGAATACACTTTCTTCTCAGCACCTCACAGCACCTATTTGAACATTGACAACATAATTGGACACAGAAAAAGCCTCAATCGATTCAAGAAGGTTGGAATACTCCCATGCATCCTTTCCGATCATGATGGGCTAAGGCTGATCTTTAATAACAACAAAGACAACAAAAAGCCCATATACACATGGAAACTAAACAATACTCTATTAAATGCGAGCAGGGTCAAAGAAGAAATAAAGAAAGAAATTGAGGATTTTCTAGAATTCAATGAAAAAACAACATGACATACCCAAACCTATGGGATGCAATGAAAGCATTATTGAGAAGAAAACTCATAGCTCTGAGTGCTTCCATTAAGAAACTGGAGAAAGCATACACTAGCAACCTGACATCACGATTGAAAGCTCTAGAACAAAAGGAAGCAGATACACCCAAGTGGATTAGACAGCAAGAAATAATCAAACTGAGGGCAGAAATAGACCAAATAGAAACAAGAACTATTAAAAGAATCAACAAAACCAAGAGCTGGTTCTTTGAGAAAATTATTAGGATTGATAAATTCTTAGCCAGACTAACTAGAGGGGAGAGAGGGTATCCAAGTTAATAAAATCAGAAAGGAAAGTGGAGAAATAACGATTGAAACTGAGGAAATTAAAGAAATCATCAGATCCTACTACAAAAGTCTATACTCCACAAAGTTGGAAAATTTGGAGGAAATGGATGAATTTCTAGACAGATACAAGATCCTAAAGTTAAACCAGGACCAGGTAAACCATAAAAATAATCTCATAACACCTAAATAAATAGAGGCAGTCATCAAAAGCCTCTTAATCAAAAAAAGCCCAGGTCCAGATGGGTTCAGTGCAGAATTTTATCAGACATTTATTGCTGAAATAATACCAATACTCTCCAAATTATTCCACAAGATAGAATCAGATGGAATACTACATAACTCATTTTTTGAGGCTACAATAACCCTCGTACCAAAACCACACAAAGACCCTACAAGGAAAGAGAACTTCAGACTAATCTCACTTATGAACATTGATGCAAAAATACTCAACAAAATCCTTGCAAACCGAACCCAAGAACACATCAAAAGGATCATTCACCATGACCAAGTAGGCATCATTCCTGGGATGCAGGGATGTTATAATATACTGAAATCCATCAATGTAATCCACCCTATAAACAAACTCAAAGAACAAAATACATGGTCATCTCACTAGATGCTGAGAAAGCATTTGGCAAAATTCAACACCCCTTCATGCTAAAAGTCTTGGAAAGAACAGGAATCCAATTTATATACCTAAACATAATAAAGGCAATATACAGCAAACCAACAGCCAACATCAAGCTTAATGGTGAGAAACTTGAAGCAATCCCATTAAAATCAGGGATTCAATAAGGCTGCCCACACTCCCACTACTATTCAACATAGTACTGGAAATCCTAGCTGGAGCAATTAGACAGCAAAAGGAAATCAGAGGTATACAAATCGAAAAGGAAAAAGTAAAAACATCACTTTTTGCAGATGACATGATATTGTACTTAAGTGACCCCACAAATTCCACAAGAGAACTCCTACAGCTGATTATCAAGTTCAGTAAAGTGGCTGGATATAAAATTAATTCAAACAAATCAGTAGCCTTCCTGTATTCAAAGTACATGCATGCGGAGAAAGAAATTAGAGATAAGGTACCCTTCACAATCGGCACAAAAATTATGAAATACCTTTGTATGACTATAACTAAGTAAGTGAAGGATCTGTATGACAAGAACTTCAAACCTCTAAAGAAGGAAATTGAGGAAGATCTCATAAAATTGAAAGATCTCCCATGCTCTTGGATTGGAAGGATCAACATTCTAAAAATGGCCATCTTACCAAAAGCAATCTACATATTCAATGCAATCCCCATCAAAACTCCAACCCAATTCTTTATTGAGTAGGAAAGAGGAATGTGCAAATTCATCTGGAATAACAAAAGACCTAGAATAGTGAAATCCATCCTCAACAACAAGAAAAAATCTGCAGGAATCACTATCCCTGTCCTCAAGCTCTATTACAAGGCAATTTTGCTGAAAATTGCTTCGTACTGGTACAGAAATAGGAACCTGGATCAATGGAATAGAATAAAAGACCCAGAAAAAAGCCCCCATGTATATGGTCCCCTGATTTTTGACAAAGGAGCTTTAAACATTCAATGGAAAAAGGACAGCCTATTCAACAAATGGTGTTGGTCCAACTGGTACTCAACATGCAGATGAATAAAAATAGACCATTTCTTTTCTCCTTGTACAAAGCTCAAGTGTAAGTGGATCAAAGATCTCCACATTAAACCAGATACACTGAAACTATTAGATGAGAAAATAGGGAAAACCTTAGAACACATAGAGAAAATTTTCTGAACAAAACACCAATGGCTAGTGCTCTAACGTCAAAGATTAACAAATGGGACTTAATGAGATTTCAAAGTTTCTGTAAGGCTAAGGAAACTGTGAAGAAAGCAAAAGGGCAGCCAACAGAATGGGAAAAGATGTTTAACAACTACACATCAGATAGAGGCCTAATATCCAAGGTACACAAAGAACTCAAAAAGCTAGACACCAGAGAATCAGACAACCCTATTAAAAATGGGGTACAGAGCTAAACAAAATGTTCTCATTGAGGAATACAGAATGGTTGAGAAACATCTAAGGATGTGCTTGACATCCTTAGCCATCAGGGAAATGCAAATCAAGACAACCCTGAGATTCCACCTCACAGCAGTCAGATTGTCCAAGATCCAAAACTCAGATTACATCATATTCTGGCAAGGCTGTGGAGAAAGAGGAACACTTCTCCACTGTGGTGGGGTTGTAAACTGATATAACCACTCTGGAAATCAGTGTGGTTATTCCTCAGAAAATTGGACATAATACTACCTGAAGACCCAGCTATTCCACTTCTGGGTATATACCCCAGAGACACCTTAGTACACAACAAAGATATATGCACCACAATGTTCATAGCAGCTCTATTTATAATAGCCAGAAGCTGGAAAAAACCCAAATGCCCTTCATTAGATGAATGGATACAAAAATTGTGGGACATTTACACAATGGATTACTACTTAGCTATCAGAAACAATGACTTAACCAAATTTTTAAGAAAATGGTTGCATCTAGAGAATATCATCCTGAGTGAGATAACCCAGTCACAAAAGAACAGAAATAATACACAGTCACTGATAATGAGATACAAACCCCAGAAAGCTCGGCCTACCCCAGAATCAACTTACAGACTGTGTGAAGTTCAAGAAAAAAACAGCAAAAAAAAAAAAAAAAAAAAAAAAAAAAAAAAAAAAAAACCATTATACTCAATCCTTACATACCAAGAATACTTGGACTAATTCTGGGTTACATCCTGTTTTGCATGTACTTTTTGCTCATTGTAACTAGTAAGACCTTAATGCAGAATATCAAACCTTTAAAAAAAAGCCAAGCACTAACAAAAATGTATTCGTATATATTTGTGCAAAATATTTAATATTTGTTCTTTTATCCTTTTTTTTAAAATAAAGTTAAAAAAATAATTACAAATATATACAGCTTGGAGAGACCCTCAATTCAATATGTAAAATATAATTCAAATTAACAACAGTAGGGGAAAATTAGTTCCAAGTCATATTACAAAAGAAATTGCTAAACTTGTATTATGTAAAACAAAAATATTGCTAAGATTAATTAATCTAAGTATTTGGTAATATGTGCATATGCATTTATGATCACATGATAGTTTTAAGCTATTCTTGTATTTTATACACATTTATATGTTTATAAAATTAATTAAATATCCACTATTAGTATTTCAAAAAAAGGAAAGATAGTAAGCAAGTTCATGTATTATTCTCTTGGCAGAAATGTGAAATAAAAAAATAAAACATGTATCTGTTCCTAGAAATCTATTTCAATTCATATAAAATTCTCAATATAGTGAAGATGCCATCAGGTTTGTGGATAATCCCAGGTATTTCACTACAGCAGAAACCAATGTAAAGGAATGTTGATGTTTACTAGGTATTCAGCTGTGTTTTTAATGGGCTGGAAGATGATTATTGAGAGTTCATGTTGCTGTGACCCTGAATAATCCTCCTACCTCTACCACCGCCACTTTATTCGTGGTCGTTATGAGAAGCAATGGCGTTGAATTGAAAAACAGAAGACTACTCTTCTAAAAAATGTTCATTTTATCTGCTTGGTTAGCAAAATAATCCTCTAGTGGAGCTATTGTTTGATGGAACTCTCTTTCAAGATCACACTAGCCTCAGATTTAGAGAGCTAGGCTTGCTGCTCTGCCTCCACATGCTGGGATTCAAGGTGGGTGCTACTATGCTTGGAAACCTTGGCTATCAGTCTTAGTTTTCATCTACTCTGGAAGATTAGGTTTCATATTATTTTCTAAATTTCTTTCTCAGTAATTTTATAATTATGTCATTTTTTAGTCCCTCGTTGTACATCTTAACATTTAGTCATGATTTGTATTGTGGACATGTAATCCTATATCTGGTGAGTTGTGTGTTTAAAATGTGAGCAGGCAAGTCAGTTACTCAGAATTCTGTCCATTAGAGCATCTCACCTAACCTATGTTTTTCTTATATGTCCCTGGACGGAGCAGCAGTATCTTAGCTGTGCAGTTTTAAAATTGCTTATACTCAAGACAAGGCTCTCTGCAGACTAGACCTGAATTTTACCTTCCTCTATTGTCTGATCAAAGACGATTTCTCTAAGAGGACTTGGCTTTAAGCAAGAAGAGATAACTCTAGAAACCATGTGTATTTGGCATTACTTCATGAATTTTCACTTTATATCATGTCTTCTTGGGTCTACCCTTGTATATATGATTTCTACAAAATATTAGAGTGAGGCTGTGCATACAAAACTTCAGAACATAGAGAGTTGCTTAGAATATTAGCTACTTCTTTTACTACTATGACAACATTACCAATTTAGAAAAAAAGAAAAAAGAAAAAGTCACTGAGAGTAAATAGTTTATTTTGTCGCACAGCTTGAAATTTTATGGCAGGGAAGCCTTGTCTTTAGAAAGAGGAGGGAGGTGGAATCTTAGGGTTGTTTTGATTTACATTTCCCTGATGGCTAAGGATGTCAAGCACTTTCTCAGATGTTTTTTGGCCATTCGGTGTTCCTCAACTGAAAATGATTTGTTTAGCTCTGTACCCCATTTTTTAATAGGGTTATTTGATTCTCTGGTGTCTAGCTTTTTGAGTTCCTTGTACACCTTGGATATTAGGCCTCTATCTGATGTGGTGTTGGTAAAGATCTTTTCCCATTCTGTTGGTTGCCGTTTTGTTTTCTTGACTATGTCCTTAGCCTTACAGAAACTTTGCAATCTCATTAAGTCCCATTTGTTAATCTTTGACCTTAGAGCTTGAGCCATTGGTGTTTTGTTCAGGAAATTTTCTCCTGTGCCTATGTGTTCTAAGGTTTTCCCTACTTTCTCATCTAATAGTTCCAGTGTATCTGGTTTAATGTGGAGATCTTTAATCCACTTACACTTGAGCTTTGTACAAGGAGATAAGAACGGGTCTATTTTCATTCTTTTGCATGTTGAGTGCCAGTTGGACCAGCACCATTTGTTGAATAGGCTGTCCTTTTTCCATTGAATGTTTACTGCTCCTTTGTCAAAAATCAGGTGACCATATATATGAGGGCTCATTTCTGGATATTCTATTCTATTCCATTGATCCACTTGCCTATTTCTGTACCAGTACCATGCAGTTTTCAGCACAATTGCCTTGTAATATAGCTTGAGGTCAGGGATAGTGATTCCCGCAGATGTTTTTTTGTTGTTGAGGATGGATTTTGCTATTCTAGGTCTTTTGTTATTCCATATGAAATTGCACATTGATCTTTCCAATTCCATGAAGAACTGGGTTGGAATTTTGATGGGGATTGCATTGAATCTGTAGATTGCTTTTGGTAGGATGGCCATTTTTAAGATGTTGATCTTTCCAATCCATGAGCATGGGAGATCTTTCAATTTTCTGAGATCCTCCTCAATTTCTTTCTTTAGAGGTTTGAAGTTCTTGTCATACAGGTCCTTCACTTCCTTTGTTAGAGTCACACCAAAGTATTTCATAGTTTTTGTAACTATTGTGAAGGGTACCTTTTCCCTAATTTCTTTCTCCACATGTTTGTCCTTTGAGTATAGGAAGGCTACTTATTTGTTTGAGTTAATTTTGTATCCGGCCACTTTGCTGAACTTGTTTACCAGCTGTAGGAATTCTTTGGTGGAATTTTTGGGGTCACTCAAGTACACTATCATGTCATTGGCAAAGAGTGATGTTTTTATCTCTTCCTTTCCGATTTGTATCCCCTTGATCTCCTTTTGCTGTCTAATTGCTCCAGCCAGGACTTCCAGTACTATGTTGAAAGGTAGGGAGAGAGTGGGCAGCCTTGTCGAGTCCCTGATTTTAGTGGGATTGCTTCAAGTTTCTCGCCATTAAGTTTGATGTTGGCTGTTGGTTTGCTGTATATTGCTTTTATTATGTTTAAATATTGGCCTTGGATTCCTGTTCTTTCCAGGACTTTTAACATGAAGGGGTGTTGGATTTTGTCGAATGCTTTCTCAGCGTCTAGTGAGATGACCATGTGATTTTGGTCTTTAAGTTTGTTTATATGGTGGATTACATTGATGGATTTCCTTATGTTAAACCATCCCTGCATCCCAGGGATGAAGCCTACTTGGTCATGATGAATGATGGTTTTGATGTGTTCTTGGATTCGGTTTGCAAGGATTTTGTTGAGTATTTTTGCATCAATGTTCATAAGTGAGATTGGTCTGAAGTTCTCTTTCCTTCTACGGTCTTTGTGTGGCTTAGGTACGAGGGTTATTGTAGCCTCAAAAAATGAGTTGGGTAATATTCCATCTGATTCTATATTTTGGAATAGTTTGGCGAGTATTGGTGTTATATCCCCAATAAATGTCTGATAAAATTCTGCACTGAACCCGTCTGGACCTGGGCTTTTTTTGGTTGGGAGGCTTTTGATGACTTCTTCTATTTCTTTAGGTGTTATAGGGTTATTTAGATGGTTTACTTGGTCCTGGTTAAACTTTGGGACCTTTTATCTGTCTAGGAATTCGTCCATTTCCCCCAGATTTTCCAATTTTGTGGAGTATATGTTTTTGTAGTAGGATCTGATGATTTCTTGAATTTCCTTAGTTTCAGTTGTTATGTCACCACTTTCCTTTGTGATTTTGTTAATTTGGTTACTCTCTCTTTGACCTTTAGTTAGTCTGGCTAGGGGTCAGATTGGCCAATATCCAAAACTCAGATGACAGCAGATGCTGGTGAGGCTGCGGAGAAATAGGAACACTTCTCCACTGTTGGTGGGGTTGCAAGCTAATACAACCACTCTGGAAATCTGTCTGGCGATACCTCAGAAAATTGGATATAGTCCTACCTGAAGACCCAGCTATTCCACTTCTGGGCATATACCCCAGAGACACTTTAATACACAACAAAGATATATGCACCACAATGTTCATAGCGGCTCTATTTATAATAGCCAGAAGCTGGAAGGAACCCAGATGTCCTTCAGAAGACGAATGGATACAAAAATTGTGGTACATATACACAATGGAATACTACTCAGCCACCAGAAACAATGACTTAACCAAATTCTTAAGAAAATGGCTGCACCTAGAGAAGATCATCCTGAGTGAGATAACCCAGTCACAAAAGAACAGACATAATATGCAGTCACTGATAGTGGGATGCTAACCCCAGAGGCTTGCACTCCCCCAGAAACAACTCACAGACTGTATGAAGTCCAAGAAATAAAGAAAACAAAAAATATACATATATTCACAAAACAAGAAGACTTTGACTATTTCCATGTTGCGTTTTGTTTTTCATGTACTTTACGCTTATTGCAACTAGTACGTTTTCAATGCATACTGTCAAGCCCTTGAAAAAAATCAAGTACTGACTAAAAAACATATTCACATGGTTTTATGTAAAATTTATTTTAATGTCTGAAAAAAAAAGTACTGACAAAAATGTATAATTTTAAGCAAAAAATGTTTAAAATCTTTACATTTATTTTTGTTTTGCAAAATAAAGTCGTTTAAAAAAAAAGAAAGAAAGAAAAATGTCCAAATGCATACTAATAAAGCTGACCCTCTCTAAAAAAAAAAAAAAAAAAAAAAAAAAAAAAATGTTTATATATATTTTAGCTCTCTAAATGCATAAATGGTTAGAAGACAAAACCCTGTTCTTTGAGACTATTGCTCTATTTGCCCTTGAGTTCCAGTAAGAGTCAGTGGATGTGTGCACTGGTGATATGAGTTGTTCTTCCTCAACACTGAGTTTGTGAAGATAGTGTCTGAGGACAGAAGGTGACAGAGCGCTGACTCAGAGCCAGTTGTAAATTTCACTGTGTTTATAACACACTGATAGCTATTAAAACTGGTGTTTTGTGAAAAAAAAAAAAAAAAAGAAAGAGGAGGAAGGTGGTGACATGCATCTGCATTTAGGAAGAAGAAAAGGCTGAATGCTGGTACTCAGCTTGTTCTCTTCTTTGTATTAGGTTCACCAATTAAAGTGGCTCTTTCTAAGCTTACAAAGCACTCACCTTCTCAGAGTGGATACTAGATCTTTTGCAGTTAATCTAGCTTTATGAGCATCAACTCAATTTCGAAAGTAACATGAGATTTCATACTCAAGAATCCAACCTCCACCTACACCCAACAGTAATGCTCAAATATTTATCTAGATGGGAATAGTTATCCCCACAGGATGGCAGGCTTTGCTTCAGAATTCAAAGGGGTCTACACAAGGCTCTAGGCAATATAAGTGCTTTCTAGTGACACTTCAAGCCAGAAAATCTGTCAAAACCTGTCCTCAGTGTCCATAAAGCTTATAGATAGCAATATACACTTTCAGAGATTTAATTTTCTCAAGCCCGCCAGAAATATTGGTTTTTGTATAATTAATAAATTAGATGAGATTTTATATCCGAATTATAAAATCAACCTCATAGAGCCCATTAGTATTAGAAGTGGTCAGATTCAACAATTTACCTTTTATTCTATATAGGCTATTTTAACATAGCCCGTGTTACTGGATACTCAGTAATTTTACTCAGATAAATTCCAAGTGTAACTTTCTGGTTATATTTTCTGCTCTTTGACATGCAAATGTCTTGCCAAGATTTTGTAGTAGTTCTTAGTTCCTCTTACTAGTTGTAATCACCATAATTTCTTCAGTATAAAGAACTGTATGATTTTTTGCATTGAATTATGATTCATAAAATGTAATTGATACCCAAGAGCAGTAACACAGAAAATGCACACTGCTGGCATGGGAATGTAAGTAAAGTTATTATAGGGTCTCGAAAGGGGTCTCCATCTACACTGACAGAACTATTGTAACAAACTAGTTTTCATGAAAGCATAGATGTTGATAAGGAATGAAGCAATATATGGTACAGCAGTTGTACTTGAAATATCTACTTGTTTATGGTTACAGTAATCCACTGTATATCTCTGTAATTCTCCACGATTTAATACTTCAACCTACAGGACAAATAGGTTAGCTGATCAATGATGTGATGATAATTGGTAGCACTGGATCTAAATTTCTTCACTAATGTACTCCATTTTGCAATCTCCTTGGAAGTTGATAATTTTTATTGTTTGCCTGTATTTTAATATATCCCCAACTAAAGACAATTATAGTTTATTTCATTTGTTTTTACTGCTGTCATCATCCTTACTTACCCAGGCAGGGTACTAAGGCAGGTGCTTCTAACTGTTGGATATATCTACCTCTAGTATGCATGCTCTGGTTAAGGAAATAGTAACAGAGTCAGTTGGGGGAAATACTGGGCCCACTGCCAGTTGAAACTTTGAGGTGGTTCATCAGAATAATATATGTATCAGTCAAGTCTACCATTCCAAGCGACAGGAATGAAAGGAGAGAATTCTACAAAGTTGTCTTTTTATCAAATTATCATGCACATTATCACACAAAAGATACAGATACATAAGTTTTTTTTTGTTTTTTTTTTTTTTTTTTTTTTTTTTGATAAAAATCTCTGCTATTAGCCACTAAACCCAAGCACTATTGCTGACGCCAAGTAGCGCTAACTGGCAGGAACCTGATATGGATGCCTCCTCAGAGTTTCTGCCAGAGCCATACTGATACAGAGGAAGATCCTTGCAGCTACCCTGAGCATGAAGACCCCAGTGAAGGAGCTAGAGAAAGGATTGAAGGAGCTGAAGAAGTGTGCAACTCCATGGGAAGAACAACAGCATCAGCCAAACAGACTCTCTATCCACAAGAGCTCCCAGGTAATAAACCACCAACCGAAGAATACAGGTGAATAGAGCTAAGGCGCTAGCCACTTATGTAGCAGAGGATGGCCTTGTCGTTGCATCTGTGGCTCTTGGTTTTCTAACAACGCAATGCCTCAGTGTAGGGGAATGCCACGGCTGGGAGGTGGAAGTGGGTAGATGAGTGGGGAAGCACCCTCCTAGAGGCAGAAGGAGGGATATGAGATATCTGGCTTCTAGAGAGGATCATGAGAAAAGGCATAACATTTGAAATGTAAATAAATAAAATATTCAATTAGTAAAAAAAAAAAATCTCTGCTATTACACATATGTCCTCCCACAAACCAATAATCTGCTTGGTGGTTTTAGGGCTTTGAATAGCAATAGTCTTCATAGACTAATGTAAGTATGGCCTTGCTAAAGGAAACATTACTGGAGTTGGCTTTGCAATTTCACAAGTGAATACCATGCCCAATTTCTCCCTCCTTGTTGCCTACAGATCATGGTGTAAAACTCTCGGTTACTTCTTCAGCACTATCCCTGCCTGTATGCTTCCATGCTACCAACCATAACTATAACAATAAACTGAGACCCTGACATTGTAAAATATCCCCCAGTTAAATTAGTGTGTAACAGTTGCCTTGGCCATGATGTCTTGTCACAGCATTAGAACAGTTATTAAGACAATGAGCCTACGTGATCATATCCAGTAGAGATTTCTACAATTTGGAAATTTCATTTCCATCAATGCTGTTTTCCTAGTACAGATATAGGCTGCATTGGGAAATCTGGGAAGTGATTTCAGCTATTAATCTGTCTGAGTACAAAGCCTCGAAAGGTTACCACACAAGTTGTTGTCCACACATATTTCTCATTTTTACCAAACTTACATAAGACTGCTATCTCTTTATTAATGGAAGAGCTATCAATAATCTCCCATATATACCAACTTTAATATGATCATGTTAAGTACATATGAATTTAGAGTTTGGTACAGTTGAAGTCAAGCTCTTACCAATTTATTAGAGACTATCTTCTGTGTTTTCATCTAATCCATAGTGACTAGCATGACTATTTATTTAAAGTATTTCCCACTCCCTCTAAACTTTAACCAGGTTTGACTGAAAGTGGGAAATACTTTGTTTTAGGAGTTTGACTTGATATAAACAATAACATGAGGGTAGAATGACCTTGGTCTGATATGTCATTAATATCACTTTATATAAAATATTGAGAAGATTGTGTAACTGAAGAGTTCAGTGGATCACTGGATTATTTGTTATTAAAGATGTTAAAAGATAAAGGAGAAAAATCCTAAACAATATATTAATAAAATGTTATAAAGAAAATTGTATTATTTATTCATTTTATGGAAAATAAAAATGGAAGGGCATTTGGATTACTTTTCTTAAAAGCAAGTTTGAAATATTCATTGTGTTGTTTAGAAACTATATTCATTAGATGAAATTAATGTACTGAATAGATAATTATAATAAAGGATCATGGTTAATGATATACTGCCTTACATAATTCCTCTAGGAAGAAAACAATATTTGTTCTATTTCAAATTATGACTGTTGCTAAGAGTATAAAATAGATCCAGAGCTCGGAAAATGACTTGTGTGATTAGCAATTTCTTTTTTTTTTTTTTTGCACCATTCATTTAAATATGCAAGAAACACATAAACTAGGTTTATTCCCATATATTCTATATCTTTAATTCTAGACTACAGAAACATCTGTTGCAGAACACAGTAAATTAATAAAAGCTCATTGAAAAATGTAAAATCCACTCACATTATGTTTAATCAAGTAACATAAAATCAGACAATTACATGTGAATATTCATTGAAATCATAGATAAAATAACTGGGTGAAGTTTTCTGACTCCATAGTTTAACATTTGTCTTTTTATTTATTACAAAGTATATAAGCATTTTTATAAATGCATTCACCTTAACCAAAGTCATTGGCTGGCCAATAAGCATAGTTACTTTTTGTTTGTTTGTTTGTTCCTCTTACATTCCATTGAAAACAGTGTAGGTGTTAGGTGAGATTTCAGCTATATATTTATCTCACTGAGCAAAATTCACTTAATGGCCACATCCAGATTGTTATACATACACCATTCACATCTTTACCCAGATTTTTGTTCAATTCTGATAATTACAGATACTGTGACAAAATAACTTTGCAAGGACCATAGTCTTAGTTAGAATGGTAGGAGGGTCAAATGCCAGAATAAATTTGCAAATCCATCATATTTGTTGTATAATGAAAATTTATACTATCAGTAAGATAAAATAATTATCTTGTACATTCCATGAAATATACCTGTAATATCTCATTTAAGTAGACTTTTTGGTAAAATTTAAATATTTTTACTTCTCAAAATTATAACACTTAAACTTCAAAACATCTTTCTATGTACTTTGTGTTTTCTACATCTGTAAAGTATACATATTCTTAATACTCTACAGGTAACTTTATTTAGAAATAAAGAAGCGGACTCATGACCAAACTGATAAGCAACTGCTGGTCTCTGTAAAATATTTTCTTTCTCTTTTGATCTGAAACATTTATATAAACTGCTGGAATAATGGAACTTCAGACTACCAAGCGTGTATGTAAAATTGCATCAATACCCTGACTTCCTGACTATATTTTTAATAAACAGCATTATCCTTCGCGGTTAAAAAAAAAAAAAAAAAAAAAAAAAAAGAAGAAATCCAACTTTTAAGATTTTTATACTATATAGTTTATAAGTTATACCTTCTCAAATTTGCATAAAACAAATTCTATTCAGTTCTAGTTATAGAAAGGAGTGTTATTTCTAAAGATTGTACTTGTGCTATTATTATTTCATGTTTATGTTTATTTTATTTTGTTTGATATTGAAGATAATAGCTTCTTATATTTTCACCTGAATAGATGATGGGAAATGGTTCCATTATGATGCCTGGTGAAACCACATGGGATGATAGCATAACACATAGTGGAGGGAGGAATTCAGTTGTCCTGAAGTCTGCAAAATGTACTGATATTATCCATAATCATTCAGAATCAATAATTCACCCATAGATAAAGATGTCGGAGCAACCTGGTGAATAAATCACTGAAATTACTAATGTTATCATTAGTTAGAAAATTAAAGTGTTATTTAATAAAATAAATATATATAGAGATAAAAACAATAGCTAAGACAAATAGGACCTCAAGTCTTTTGAAAGGTAAACTTTATCTTGAATATATAGCTAGGAGAAAGTGTTAACCCACACAACCATGGTCACTTGATCTTTAAAAACGAGCTAAAAACATTCAATGGAAAAAGGATAGTGTCATCAACTAATAGTGCTGGCTCAGCTGGCAGTCATCATGCAGAAGAATGCAAATCAATACATCCTTATCTTCTTGTACAAAACTCCAGTCCAAGTGGATCAAAGACCTGCACATAAAACCAGGTACACTAAGTCCAATAGAAGAGAAAGTGGGGAAAACCTTAAAACAAACACATAGGCACAGAGGAACATTTTTTTAACAGAACACCAATGGCTTATGCTGTAAGATCAAAAATTGACAAATGAGACCTCATATAAATCAAGTACTGACAAAAGTATATTCATATATATTTATACTAAAATTCTTGTAATAATCTGTACATATATCTATATTTTTTAAACTGAAGTTATAAGAACAAAATATTTGCAAAGTTTCTTTAAGGCAAAGGACACTGTCAAAAAGACAAAATGGCAACCAACAAATAGGGAAAAGATCTTTTCTAATTCTACATCCTTTAGAGAGCTAATACACAATATATATGAAGAACTCAAGAAGTTAGACTCAAGAGAATCAAATAATTCTATTAAAAATTGGGTATAAAACTAAACAAAGAATTTTCAAGTGAGGAATATCCAATGGCTTAGAAGCACCTTAAGAAATGTTAATCATCCCTAGTCATCAGGGAAATGCAAATTAAAACAACACTGAGATTTCACCTCACACCAGTCATAATAGCTAAGGTAAAAAACTCAGGTGACAGCAGATCCTGGTGAGGATGTGGAGAAAGAATAACACTCCTCCATTGTTGGTAGGATAGCAAGCTGAAACAATCACTCTGTAAATCAGTCTGGCAATTCCTCAGAAAAAATGGACATAGTACTCACTACCTGCAGATCAAGCTATACCAATCCTGGGCATTTACCCAAAAGACACTACAACATATGAGAAAGACATATGCTCCGACATGTTTAGAGCAGCTTTACTTATAATAGCTGGAAAGAACTCAGGTGTCCTATAACAGAGGAATGTATAAAGAAATTGTGTTTAAAGACAGGAAACTACCAAAAAAAATGGATTACTTAAAACTAATTTTTAAATAGATTCCAGTATTCTTTCAAAAGGACAGGCAAATCTTGTAGTCCTATGTTAATAGTACTTTTTACACATATTATTTGGACATTTGGAAGGTGTGAAAAAATGATAATTGCCTAAGGATGGGGAAGAATATGATAGGACAGTGCCATGTAGATATGACCTGATCAGTGCAAACCATGGTTTTTTGCTGCTGAGGTTTGCTTCATAAGAGCACGTATGACTGGAACGGTCTACATGCCATCACTCATGAAATAGAGACTCCTGAGTCTCTGGACTCATTGAGAGACTAAACAAAGTTGAGGGTTGTTAGGGGAAGTAATTAAATTCCTACTCATAACATGTAAACAACCACAATAAATCAGGTGAGAGAAAAAGATATCAAAGTAGGGATGGGCTTGTTGGGAAAAAAGGTTCAAGTGAAAGAGACAGTGTAATGCACTATGAAAATGACCAAATGTTTACGGGCATAGAAATAAATCAAATAATTTGAAATAACATATTAGTCTCAAGAGTACGGTTGTGAGTGATAGATTCATAATGTCCTGCTCACAACTAAGTTAGATAAACTAACCTAGCTTTTTATCTTTCAAGAGGAGAAAGACTAAGCCTTTTTTGACAATTAAGATACAATATCTTTCTATAAACTGGTACTCTTGTGTCTACCTAAATTAAATTATGTGTGGACATTGGGAAGAAATTAAATAGTTACTCAAATTTTTTTAGATCCTATAACTTTAATCAAGAGATTTATGAATCCCTACCTCACTAATAGATTCTATTTGCTTTTCTGTTACTTTTTTTCTGTTTTTTTCTTCAATGAAAACAAAGGCTATATATAGAAAGAACTATCCAGTGTATCACATACCTAAAATTACATGAGTTGAAGAGATATGCAATACAGATAAGTAAGGGAAGCTCCAAAATACAACAAAGACACACGCAAGACAATGTTCATAGCAGCCCTATGTATAATAGCCAGAGGCTGGAAAGAAACCAGATGTCCTTCAGTAGATGAGTGAATACAAAAATTGTGGTATATTTACACAATGGAGTACTACTCAGCTATCAGAAACAATGACATTATGAAATTCTTAAGAAAATGAATGCATCTAGAGAATATCATCCTGAGTGAGAAAACCCAGTCACAAAAGAACAGACATAACAATGCAGTCACTGATAATTGGATACTAACCCCAGAAAGCTCTGAACACCCCAGAAACAACTCACAGTCTATATGAAGTTCAAGAAAAACACAGGCTAGAAAAAAATGCAAAATCATTACGCTTAATCTTTACACACCAAGAAAACTTTGTCTATTTCTAGGTTACATCTTGTTTTACATGTAGTTTATGCTCATTTTAACAAGTAAGATTTTAATGCACACTATCAAACCTTTAAAAAAATCAAGTACTGACAAAAATGTATTCATCATATACTTTTATGCAAAAAATGCTGAAAATCTGTACATTTATCTTTGTTTTTAAAATGAAGCTGTTCAATTTTAAAAAATGCATTGAAATAACACAAATATTCATAAACATACTGTAAAGCACTTGTAATTTAGGGGCTCATAATGGAGAGCTGTGATTTTATTTTAGCTAAAGAAAATTCAAAACAGGGTGTGGTTACAGATAAAATGGGCTTCTTTACTAGTTTGTCAATATCCAAAATGGAAAAGTTTTAAAGGAAACATATTATGACATAATAAAGTTAAAATTAATTTGTCAAATTATTTGTGAAGAATCATTATTTCTATAAACATTCTATTTACATTCTCAAAATACTTAAATTTCAAGTGAATAAAATAGGCTATTTACTTTCTTGACCTAGAAGACCAGAAATCAAAGCAAACTAGAGAAATTTTAACACATTCATACTTATCATTATTTTTTCCAAATTAATTCATATCTAACCATATATAACCAATAAATAAAATAGAATAAATATTTACATACATTCTGGAAACTGAACAGATGGCTCATCTTTTAAGACTACATACAAAACAAGCAAATAAATAAATAAAAATAGAAAAGTAAAACTTTTCACACATATGCTTTATCACTCAGGACATTTCTAGCAAATAGCAAATTATTATAAATAAGTATTTATTCTGTCAGTAAATTATTATATTCTACTACTTGATTACCTTTAGATTAGACATATAATTTAAAGCAATGTATAAGTTTTGGATGTTTATAAGTTGTTCATGGAATAATACATGTATAATTTATAAAAGTTCTCAGTATTAAAGATTCAAATTAATTAAAAGTTATTTGGAATGCTCAGTGCTCAAAAGTTTTTGTACAGTATCTTATTGGCAATTACTCCATATCTCATGGGGGTTTATGACATTCAGAAAAGTGTAGAAAAATATTTATGCATTTTAATTTTTTAGAGATTGTTTCAGGTAGGATGTTAAAAATTCATTTTATGTTGTGATGCTTTAGTTAAAAAGTGTTTTCTGTTTCTCAAAAATCAAAATGACTATTACTGTCACTGTGAACAGTTCCATTATTATTTAATTTGTATAAATAAAATATGAAATGAAATGTAATGACAAATGAAATTATCTAACTAATTGTGTAACAATACACCATCTTTCTCAGTACATGGTATATATTATCAAGTCACAATCTCATCAGAGTTTCTTAGGTTCTGGAGATATTTATGCATTTTAATGAAGCACATATTTTTTATAGAAATACCTAGGCAGGCAATAATGTTAAAAGGATTTGGGATGAATCAATATAAGAAATATGTGTGAATTTGGCCAATCAGGGAGTTTGGATGTAGCTAAGGTATACAGTGCTTATCTAGAAAGCCGAAAATTCAAACCCTTAAATGGAAATTTTCTGAATTTGCATTTGTCTTAAGTCTTGAATACTTTTATTTATATTAAAATGGAAATAGTAAAGATAATCTATATACTAAAGATAACTAAATAAGAAGACGGAACAACTCTTCTGGACATATACCCCAGAGATGCTCCAACATACATTAAGGACAGAAAGCACCACCATGTTCATAGCAGCCCTATTTATAATAGTCAGAAGCTGCAAAGAACCCAGGTGTTTTTCAGTAGATGAATGGATACAAATATTGTGGTATATTTACACAATGGAGAACTACTCAGCTACTAGAAACAATGATTTTATGAAATTCTAGGAAAATGGATGCATCTAGAGAATATCATCCTGAGTGAGGTAACCCAATCATCAAAAAAAGACATAATATGCAGTCACTAATAATTGGATACTAGCCCCAGAAGCTCCAAATACCCCATAAACAACTCACAGGCTTTATTATGCTTTAAAAAAAGCCAAAAAGTGAAATCTAAATTCTTCTTAGAAAAAAAATAAGGGTATAGCACCCTTATATCAGAGGGTGATACACCTAGACACCAAATCATTAATAATTCAAGACCTGAGATTATTGTGGCAATTTTTGGTATTCTAAAATCATTATGTTAAACACACCAAGAAAACTTTGACTGTTTCCATGATATGTTCTGTTCTACATGTACTTTATGCTTATGGTAACTAGTAAGATTTCAATGCATACTATCAAACCTCTAAAAGAATCAAGTACTAACAAAAATATATTCATATAGATTTATGCCAAAATGCTTTTTAAAATTTATAAATGTATCTCTCTTTTTTAATTAAAGTTCTAAGAAAAAGAACAGAGAAAAAAATTATTTTAATCCATTTTTTTTCTTGGTGCTATTTATTGAAGAGTCCCAGGTTTTCAACAACTATTTTTTTTGTAAATTCACAGGATATAAAATACATAGCAGCAATGTGCATGCAGCACAAAACTTATATTTTAGGACAGTCATAGTTTAGAAGATGGATAAAGCCATGTTTTTTTTTCATATTCCCACACTCATATGAAACAAAAATAAAGTGAAACTGAAAAGAGTTCATGAGTTTATGTCTTGCTGGGAGATTGAATTTTGCTTTAATAGCACCATGGAAGTCATCACAAGATAATTAAAATGAGTCCCAAAGCTTGAATGTTGTCTCTCTTTATATAATGCTTTCTACCAAGTAGTGGCATTTGGCCTACAATGAAGAAAAATAAAAATGAGAGGTACACTATGCTTATGATTGAGAGATAGAAGTATTGTCCATTAACATTATTAAGAATAGTCATAAAATGTGTCACATAAGTCATTTCCATCAAAATGTCTTCACACTGATGGAAAGTTGAAAGAAAATCATCTGACCTTGTCCACACCAGGAATGGAAGAAATTAAGTAAAAAACATTTTGCTGTACATTTTATCTTTTTAACTATCCTCATTACCTGTATCTCATTTCCTTTGGTTTTATGAAAATTACATTAAAGGAACCTATTTGTATTCTATAGTATTTCTTCATGAATTAATGATCACGTTTAAATAAGCCACATTAATATTTCTAACCAAATTGTCCATACCCCTTTGCTATATAAATCATCAATAATAGCCACATTTCTTGGTCAATATGTTTGAATAAGTTTGTATTTTGTTTTAGCAAATTATGTATCTTCTCTCCTTGACTAGATTGCTTCCTGAAGTTCTTTATCCCCTTCTTCTCCTCCCAAACACTGCTCACACCTACACATATACTAACACACACACACACACACACACAAACACAAATACACACATACACACACACACACACAATACAATATACTCTGCTAAGAGTATTGTTAATTTAAAATGATGGGAAAAGTAGAAGGCAAATCCAGTGTTATAGCAACAAAATAGAAATATGGAACTAAATATTATAGAATATTTTGGACTTGGAGAGCAGTTGTCACGATTCTTTTCTCTTTTTTCTTTTTTTGGATGTTATCTGTATTTGGATTTCAAATGTTATCCCCTTTCCCCAACTCTTATCTGACACCCCCCTCATGTTGCCTCCATAAAGGTGCTCCCTCTCCCAACTACCTTCTCTACCTCAGCCCCTTTGCATTCCCATACACTGGAAAAATAAGGCTTCAAGGGATCAAAGGTCTTTTCTCCCACTTATGCCAGACAATGCTATCCTCTGCCAAACAGGCAACTGGAGTCATGGGTCTCTCCATGATTACTCATTGGTTGGTGTTTTTGTCCTTGGGAGCTATGTAGTGCTTGGTTGGTTGGTAACGTTGTTCTTCCCATTGGGTTGCAAAACCTTTCAGTCCCTTCAGTCATTTTTCTAGCTGCTTCATTGGTGTCATCGTGGTCAGTCCTATGGTTATCTGCAAGCATTCTGCTTTATAACAGTATGGTTCTGGCAGAGACTCTGAGAAGGCATTCATATCAGATTCCTGCAAGTAAGCACTTCTTGGCATCAGCAATAGTGCTTTGAGTTGGTGGCTGCATAAGGGTTGAGTCTTTGAATAAGTTATGGCAGTCTTTGATTGATGTTTTCTTCAATCCCTGCTAATCTTTTTGTCCCTTTGTTTCCTCCTATGAGTGCTTTGTTCTCCTTTTTAAGAAGGACTGAGGCATGCACATTCTAGCCTTTCCTCTTTTTGAGCTTAATCAGATCTGTGCATTGGATCATGGGTAATCTGAGTCTTTGGGGCTAGTATCTGCTTCTCAGTGAGTACATACCATGAGTGTTCTTTTGTGCCTAGGTTACATAACTCAGGATGATACTTTATAGTTTCATACATTTGCCTAAGTATTTCATTAAGTCATTGTTTTTAATAGCTGAGTAGTACTCTGTTGTGTAAATATACCAAATTTTTTGTGTCCCTTCCTCTGTTGAAGGACATCTGGGTTCTTTCCAGCTTCTGGCTATTATTAATAAGGCTGCTATGAACATAGTAGAGCATGTGTCATTGTTCAATGCTGGAGTGTCTTTTGGGTATATGCCCAGGAGTGGTATAGCTGGGATCTCAGGAAATATACTGGTCTAGATAAGAAATTTCTCCTGACACATAATAGTCAAAACACCAAATGTTCAAATCAAAGAAAGAGTATTAAAAGCAGCAAAGGAAAAATGACAATCACATATAAAGACAGACCAATCAGAATTACACCAGACTTCTCACCAGAGACTATGAAAGTTAGAAGAACCTGGACAGCTGTCATACAGTCCCTAAGAGAACACAAATGCCTACCCAGGTTACTTACTATATCTATCAAATTTCTCCATTACCCTAGGTGGTCATTATTCTTAAGAAAAATATCTAGTTCTCCCCTGATAGTATACATTATGACATTTTTCCTTCTCTTCTGTTTGTATCAGTAAGTATTAACCCTTAACATAGGACTGATCATACTATGTTCTTTGCTCAGTATTTGGTGTAAAGAAGGGTATGTGATCTGAGAAAATGGGTCCCATTCCTTCATATATTCTGGCTTTAATAACAGGAATAATATCCTCTTATTTCTCTGATATCAATGGACTACACTTTATTGAATATGTAGGAGAGAGCCAATCCAAGCTCACATAAAAATAAAGACTATAGACTAATAAAGTTATCTAAATTGTAATATGACTTCTCTCTTGAATGTTATCTAGAAATACCTTACAAATGTGTGAGCCTTTTTAAACAAGACTGAATCAATGTCAATGTATACAAATATTAATTTCTAGGTACATCACATACTTTGAAGGAATCTTTTCTAGTTTCTACGTTCTGAGCACTCAAGATAAACTTGACATCAAATATACACAGATTGTGATTCAAATTCTAGTTTTTGTAAGATGCTTTTGGGTATTTGAATGCAAGTTAGTGTCTTTAGCTACCAGATTGGAGGCTATTATAATGTCAGCATCTGTGATTACAACACCTACACAAATACATGCATAGAGGGCAGAAGATCAAACTCACCCATAAGTAGAACAGAATGATCAACTTCAGGAAAAGATTCCTGAGAGATCTTCAAATTATGCTCTATATTATTACTGTATGGAAAATGTGATAGTAACAGTTCTTTAATAAGCAGAACGTTTGTATTCCTAGAAAGTTGATAAAGTGTCAGTCATTGTCTTTTTCTTGGAATGCCTATCAAGATGTTTAGTTTTGGCTATGTTTACCACTCTGCATTATAGCTATATTTGTAACTTATCAGTCAGAAATGAAGATCTTCTGAGGAAAACTGAAGTCTCATAGTCTATCTGATTAGTGAAATTATGGGGCCATGAAAATAGATATTTTCCCTGAAATTTGTCTCCAGAAAGAGATTTTATGCAGTACTAACATACTATTAGTCTATCTTACAGTATGAGTCTAGAACCCAGAGGATGAAAAGTCAGTTGTATATGTGACAACAACTTGACCAGGGCTGGTAAGATAGGCTATCCCTGGCCATCCATTTAAACTTTGTCTCATGTCTGGATTCCAAGACAGGCTTGGGAAGAGGGTGAATATCTTACATGTCCACATTGAATAAGTCACTTCTTTCTAATTTTCATTGTTAACTTAGGTCTTTGTGTTGAGGTATTAAAGATATTGGTTAGACCTTATTTAGTTAATATGCTCTGACTTTCAAATGGTACGATGCTTACATTTTCTGAACTGCATAACAACATCCTCCAACTGCTTCTTTGTTACCTTTCTATATTTTTCTCATTGATTAATTGTAAATTAATGTTTTCATTTAAATGAGATATGTCTGCCATATTCTAAGGCATTTGGATATTTAGTGCCCAGATATTAGCTGCTGTTTGGAAGGGTTAGGTGGTAAGGACTTTGCAGAGGAAGTAAGTCACTGGGGACAGAGCTTAAAAGCTTGAGTTCTCACCTCACATTCAATTTGTTATCTCTCCTTTGTATTTGCAGTTTAAGGTGTGAGCTCTTATTTTCTGGATTTCCCACCATTAATATATCTTATTGCCATGTATTTGCTCTGGAATGATAAGTTGGAATCCATCCGGAATGATAAGCTAATAGAAACTCTTCATTAAGTTGCCTTTTATCATGGTTATTTATCATAGAACAAAAAGTAAAAATTATAATAATAGTACATATTCAAAAATGTTATTAGAGGCATTGTTTCTGACTGTCACCCACCATTTTAGTCTAGGTAGAATTGCAAGTTTTCACTAAATATAAATGGGTTTCAAGCAGCCCTCATTTTCATTTCACATTATTCTTGTTAATAACTTGGGATGTAATTCATTGGGCTCACTCTTAGTGCTTGTCTCTACTGCAGTTACTCAGTGTGCTGAAATCAGTTGGGAAGTCTGCAGGGACTGGATAGTCTCAATAAAAGTATCTGGCATACTGCCTGTTTTCTAATGTAGAATACATATATATATATATATATATATATATATATATATATACTTGTTTATATAACATACAGTGTGTATTATATAAAATATATAATTATATATGCTTTATACTACAGGATGGAAATATATACTGAAAGTTTGTTTCCTCATTTTGAATCTGGTAGGCTTATGCACCATGCATGAGTCCCAAAACCAGCCTCAAAAGAACTATAAACAGATTTATGTAGTGCATAAGAAATAGTTCTCAAAACAGATAGGCCATAAATGTATATACCTTTTTTGGATATAACAAACAGTAGACTGTTTGAGAGAAATCCTGCTGCCCAACTGTTCTTTTCAAAAAATACCCTAAATGAAGAGAAAATGTTCTTACTCCTATGTAGTTTTTGCATTGGTTTCTTTGATTGAACTTTAAAACAGAGTACCTATAGAATCAAAAAGTAGAATGATACGATTGGTGAGGATGGCAAACAAAGAGCCCAAAGAAGTCTAGAAAAAAGAATACAGATAAAAAATAAGCTATAAGATAATTACAGAGAGGGATATTTAAATATTAAGAAGAATATGAAGGTCAAATGAAGATTAAATAATACTAAATATGTTTAAATACTAAAGAAGAAAAAAAATATAAATATACTATTTTACGCTTATAAGAAAGGGTAATTGCGCTACATAAAGACTATACTCATCTAAAACACTGTATGTTGTCAAAATCACAGCAAAACAAAGTGAGGCTCTGGATAACTTCAGTGAGTAGAAGGTCAGTGGCAGCCTAGAGATGTCCAAAGCAATGCAAAATGTTTGGCTCTTGCCATACTTCCAGAGCATGATAAGGCACCATTAAAAAAATCCTTTTTTCTTTGCATTGTGATCATTTGTATGTTCTGAGTTAATCACCAATAACTTTGCAAAGCATCTTTAATGATGAGATCTTAAGCAATATCAATCTGACAATAAAGATGTACAAATTCAAGGAGCATTTTGATATTCTGTCTATTAACAAAATGGTACTATATGTTCAGACCTGGGGCCTGTTATTTCCCCAGCCATCCTGCTATAGTAGCCATTCATTTCATTCATTCCCCACTGAGTATGACTGTTAATACTTCTTAGCCCCAATAACATGAACAGAATCATATTTGAGAGCAAGCCAGTAGGTATCTTTCTACTCAGTCAGGTGCAGTCTTGGTTCCTCTATTTTGTCTTATATTTAAGATATTAAAAGTACAAAGAAAATAAAACACACTAACAGCTGGGCTCAGAAAATGTCAATCTATTTCACATTCACAGAAAAATATCAAAAAACAACACACCACATTTCTTTTGGGCAAGCATAAAAGCCACTAAGGCATGGCATGACATAACTTAAGTCCTGAAAGTAAACACATCTCCAGTAACATTGCAAAGTCTACCAAAGTTATCTCTTTAAATTGATAGCAAAACAAGGACATTTCAAGTTAAATCCAAGCAAAAGCATTTCATGGTCACCCAGCCAGCACTGAAGAACATATTTAAAGAATTCCTAAGAATAGGGTTCCAAAAAATGTGATCTTACTCCTGAGAACATAGGAAATTCATGAAAGGAGAACATATATAAAAAGTAATCAGAGAATGATGTCATTTTCTAAACAGCAAACTTTATCAAACTCCTGGTAATAACAAGGAAAGAAATGAACAAATAATAGTCCAACAAAACATCTAATAACACCACAGCCTAAGGAACTAGCAAACCTCTTTTGATGATAATAACCAGTGCTATTGATCCCACTGAAAACTCCACTGCCCATGTTATAAAAGAGCCAAAGGTTTTCTCATATTTTAGAAATATACGGTGGGCCCATGTTCGGTTCTTCCCTAGGGTGATAGGCATGGGCATGGGAAGGGGAAATACAGAGAGTTCTTGTCTGAGTCATTCTGTACTGCCCCATTGTCATCAGGCTCTGGGCTTTAGGGAAGCATAAGCTCAGGGGGTGGGAAGACACAGTCTGAAACAGGGGAGTCCATCACTGGCATTCTCTGATTCTTGGACATCTAGTTGTAGATAGAGTGCCACCTAGAGGATTCGGTAACAAAAGATCTGGGTTTTGTCCACAGGCCTGCAGAGAGGCTAAGTCTCTCAGGAACATTCAGGCTGACGACAATGAGGACCCCAGTACCAAAGAAATGGGGAACTCTGGTTTAACTCATCGGCAAAGTTCGCAGTAGTTGTCTGGAAATACAAACAGAAATTTCTATGGGAAACTGAGGCTCTTGCTCTGTAGGTGGAGACCTTCTCTTTGCTCAGAGTGGCTTCATTGGAAGAGACAGTTCATGTTTAGCCATGCATTTTATTGACTGTTCATTGTGTAAAATGGATGTATACTTCTTTGCAAGGGAGGACCAGAGATTAAATACCTTTATTCAGGGAGGAATGTCTGGGAAGAGAAACTTATTGTCTAAATTCTCAGGGCCTCTAGGTATAACTTGTGGAGTGTGGACACCTATTGCAGGCCAGAAATCTGGCAGGGAGCAGAGAGCGGGAAACCACCTAGTGTCTCAGTTGGATGCCTGGGTACCAGAGACTCAGACCTGTAGATTTATGTTAAGGTAATACATGATTAGACAGGAGAGAGATAGGCACAGAAATATCGCAGAGCAGAAGTGAAAGTAGAAGAGAATCAAGATAGAGATTGGGAAGGATGATCTAGATCCATGTGGACTTAATTAGCAATGGGTAGAAATTAATATTTTAAGGGATTTTATAGGTCTTTTTTTTATCATACAGAAGGACAATTTGTATCTTTATCCACTGGATGGAATCTTATTATGAAGAGGTTTTGTGGATTGAGAATTTAATATATGAATCTGCTTGAGAAGCTATTGGGCTTTGGGGTCATGTTTGTGCTGGGCCGTGGAGGATAGAAATATGCTGGGGTGGTCATATCCACCCAGGACAGAAACAACACAGGCGGTGGAGTGAAGCGTGCATGAGTTCTTAGAGGTGGCATAGATTGCCAAGTGGTGTGGTGCCTCATGCTTGGCTCTGCACTAGAGCAGCATCCGCAGAGTGAGACCCAGAGGTGGATAAAAGGTTAAGCCATCCATTAAGTATTTACTTCAATAAAGACCCATTCTACCAAGTTTACTGCCAAGGCTCATTGTCCCACAGTAACCCTCACTTACAAAGATACAGATGATGTAAATAAAAGGAGAGAAAACATTACCAATTAAATAAAAACATTTAAATAGTCAATTCAGTGACCCAGATCAAATAAAGCATGAACTAAGTCAAAACTAGCCAAAAGAGACAAAGAAGACAATAGTATATTGATGAAGTTAACATTTTATTAATAAAATATCACAGATGTTCATGAGTCATTTTCAGGATTTCTAAGTTCAAAAAGATAAACACCATGAGCATATAAAAACAGGGAGGTCCCCACGTAGTAATATTGCCTGATTTTAATATCAGATTCTGACCTATTGAGAAGTGACCTAAGCAAAATACTCCCAAAGAAATTTCAGAGGTAACCTAAATTATAGACAAATTGGACTTATCAGGTATTTATAATAGTTAATAAAAACCTACAAGAAACCTACATTCTCCTAAGTAGCTCTTAGACCCTTCTCTAAAACATACCAATTCTAAGTAATAATCAAATTTATTTATTTTTATTTTCAAAAATACAAAATAAATAATAGTTTCTTGTATTTCATTATACCACCATGAATAAAGAAAGCAATAGAAATTTCAGAAACTGTACATACAGTTTCACACGTAAACATAATCTTAAGTCATTTAAGACAATTGGAAGAATTTTTGAATTCCTATGATAAAATGAAAATGAAGGCATAACTATGCTCAACTTTTTAGACACAGAAAAGACAGGTATAGAAGGACAGTTGGCTATATGGGACTCCTACTGTGGGAGTATGTCTATCAAGGATTCATTCGCCAGCTCTTGAGACTGCTTACCTCTTGCTGGGCTGTCTTTTCTAGCCTCTACATGAGGTTTTGGACATTAGTTTATTATGTTTTTGGTAGTGATTGATTATCATCTCTTGGATGTCTGAGATCATTTTTTGAAGAGAAACTGGAAGAGTACAACTGAGAAAAAGGAATGTGGGAGAGCGCTCAGGGGTGTCAAAAGGAAAGAAACTGTGGTTGGGATGTATTGTATAAGAAAGTACTGTATTTTCAATACAAAATTAAAACACTGAAAATAATTTTATATACATGCTAATGTAACCTCCAAGCAAATTGACAATAGAACAAAATGGTAGCCTACAGATTAAGAAAAGATCTTCACTAACTAAAAGATCTTCACTAATCTAACAAAGGGCTAACATCCAAACTATATAAAGAACACAAGAAGGTAGACTCCAACAAACAAAAGAATCAAATTGAAAAATCATGGTTAGAGCTAAACAGAATTCTCAACAGAGGGATCTCAAATGTCTTAGAAGCACTGTAGGAGGATCAGCGTTCTCAATTAACCTGGACTCCTGAGATCTCTTAGACACTGGACTGGTAAGCATACACCAGCTGATATGAGGCCCCCAGCACATATACAGCAGAAGACTACTGGGTCAGTCATAGAAGATGCACATAATGGCCAGGATAAAGACAAAGGGGAGCGCTCCTCTATTGTTGGTGTTATTACAAGCTTGAATATTCATCTGGAAATGAATCTGGTAGATTCTCAGAATATTAGAAATAGACATCTATACAGGATGGCCTTATCTGGCATAAGTGGGATGGGAGGCCCTTGGTCCTTCAAAGGCTCAATACCCCAGAGTTGGAGAATGCTAGGATGGTGAGAAATGTGTGGGAGGATGGGTGGGTGAAGGTGCACCCTCACTGAAGAGAAGGGAGAAAAATGAAATAGGGGATTTGTGGACAAGAATCCAGGAAGGAGTGTAACATTTGAAATGTAAATACATAATCTAACCAATAAAAAATAAAAAGTAACTCACTATAAATATTTCAAAGTAAATAATAAAACAAGACCTCATGTAAAACTTTTTGTAATTTTTAAGGAAATAAATAAATCTGAGATCACTATAATAAAATAAACTTGACTTACAAAGAAAAACACAATTTTAAAAATCACATACAGATTATAATTTTAAACACATATGAACACATACACACAAAGACACACATACATACAAGATTCCCACCTCATATTCCATCCTCATATTCTCACCGTGGAGAGTACTTCTTCGTTTCCCCTCTGTTCTGGTCTGAGAGGACACATTGAACCTCTACAGGCTTAGGCACATCCTCTCCCACTGAGACTAGATAAAGAACCCTCTTGGGGAATGGATATTATGGGCTTCAGCATTAGGGAATAGCCTCTGCTCCTATCATTGGGAGATATACTTAGAGACTAAGCCTTACTTTTAGTACATATGTGTCAGGACTTCTGTCCATCTTGTACAAGCTATTTGGTTGGTGGCTCAGTCTCTGATTGCTCCTAGTGGTCCAGGTTACTTGACATTGTTGGATTTTCTGTAACTTTCCTATTCCCCTGGGGTCCTGCAATTCTTCACCCAATTTGAAGAGAGATTATTGTGTGGGAAGGAGAATAATGCCAAATGGGAAAAAGTGTACCAACAATATCAGAGAGAAAAATAGGCAAAATTATATTTTTTTCATAAGTAGAAGCAAGACAGTTTTTTTCTAAGCCGTTTTAATATAAACATATTCATTAGTAACTTTTCTGTTGCTTTAATTAACATATCATAGACAAGAGTGAATTAAGGAAGGCTATTTTGGTTTATACTCCCAAAGGAATAGAGGCCTTCAGGGCTGAGAAGGATGTCAGCTAGTCTGAAGTATAACAGGTGGAGAAGGAAGCAGAGAGCTCACATTATCAATATAATCATCATTCAAAGAGAAGAAACTGGAGACTGGACAAAAATTTAAAACCCCAAAGCCCCACTATCCCTAGTGGATTTCTGTCTCCAGCTAATCTGCACAACCCAACCCTCTGCTACTCACTTACAACAAAGTTTTCTAATACCTGAGCCTATGGAGATATATCTCTCATTTAAACTGCCAAAATATTTATTTTCCAAGAAGTCAGGAAAATGAGAAATATGTGATCAAAAAAGAAAGAATGGGATAATGAGGATTTTATGAGGCAGGAAGGAGACAAAGGAAGAAGAATTGTAGTGGGAGTCAATAAGTACCATATATATATATATATATATATATATATATAATGTTTATTGCTACTGAATTCATAATAGCCAAAAGTTAGAAATAAACTTTTTTCCAATCAATAGAATGCATGAAAACTATAATATATGTACACAATATAGTATTAGTCAACCATTTAGAAAACAGAATAAAACAAAACAAAACAAAGAAACAATGGCAGCAACAAACCTGACATCATAAAGTTTGCTAGCAAGTAAACGGAGCTAGAAAAAAATAATCCCCAGAAAATATCTTAGGCCTGCAATGGCAAATAGGGAATGCATGAGCTTATGCAGTTTAAAAGTATCAGAAGTATACACTTTTCACTGTGTGTACTATGCCTTTTGAGTTAATGGCTTCATTGGATTCCTGGGTGTGCATGAGTGTGCAATTTTTATGTCTCTTTTCGTTGTGCTTTCTCTTGGGTTCTTTTCCTATTTCTTTTCTATTCTGGTGTGTTAGTTTTTCTTGTCTTTTTATATTTTTATTTCGCTTTATTTTAAGTGTCTCTGAATAGCTTAAAAAATTTTTGTAAAGGTATAGAAAATATAAAAATGTCCAGAAAAAGGAAGAGATTATTGAGAAGCCTCAAAGTCAAATGCTCATCTTATCTGCAATATGTATAATGGACATTGCTAGAATACATTCCATGGAAGCCATACTTTTCTAAGTAATACTACTGGAGATTTTCATTTTGTTTAACTTAATAATTAAAGAAGCCTTTGTATGATGCATGTGCTCCATTCATGAGTAGTTCAAGGAAGTACCTATAATTTGTGCATTTTAAAGCACATTGGTTTCCCTAAGTGGTTTTGGTGTATTACAAGTGTGTTTCCAGGCTGGTTGTTGTCGATCTATAATATATAATTACATAATAATTTTAAGCCAAGTCATCTTTCCCTGTTCATACAATGCACAGCAGTAAAAAAAATGCTAGAGAGTCATTAATTAAACAAGAATTCTTGTCACTTGCCAAGTGATTTAGAAATACAGCTATTCTAGGATTATACTATATTGCTGAGTACAATAAGCCAGTGTTAGCATTGTGTTAATTTCCACTGCATAGCACCAAGAATGTCATTGTGACAGGTGTGGGAAGGAAGGCAGTTGACAGGAATAGAGGTAATTTATGAAAAGGAGCCAAGTTATTATTTTTTTAATGTATTCTCATTTATTCAAGGCACATACATGAAAACACATATGAACATATATATCACCATTGAAATATAAATAAAATAATTGTGCCAGAATAACCGATTATACTGTTTTAAATTGCATAAACATAGATTAGTAACAGACATTCTGCACTGATTCTGTGGACACCATACTGTGAGGCACAGTTTTCTCTTACCAGATTAAAAAAAAAAAAAAAAAAAAAAAAAAAAAAAACACCTTTATCCAAATTTCCACAAAAATATCAAAAGGCAAAGTCAACTTTTTAAAATGATCACATAAATTTGAGCATACATTTTTATGTATTTTGACATCCATTATTCTAAGAAATAAAAAAATCAAGTATAATTTTAAAAGTTGTGAACTCTATTTTACAAAAAAAGTACATTGTTCTTTGCAGTCTGTTTAGAAATGAGGATATGTTTTGTATGTGGTTGTCATAGAAACAAGAGAATTTTGCACTTTTTTTCCCCCGGTCTGGCTGGTATTACAATAATTGGACTACATCAGAGGATTTGATTTTGCACCAGCAGTGAGTACTCTTGATTGTATCACTGATGACTTTGAAGATGCTGGATCAGAAAAAAATAGTCAAAGTCTGAAGATTGAACACTTGAAGGATAAGCAAAATATATTTCATTAACGTTGGAACTTGTGAGCTCATGGTAGCAAAAGTTAAAACAAAATAGATAACAGACTCAAAGAACACAGGATACACACACACACACACACACACACACACACACACACACACACACACCTTCAACATTTCCAAAAAGCAACATCTAAAGTTGTTTGTAAGAAAGACTATGAAAGGCATTGATCTAATTGAATTAGACATAGTGATCAAACTTTCTACTTTTAATCCTCCATACCCCAGGAGACATTACTCATCAACTCTGAACAGTTTTTTTTCTGGTGCTATTCTCTACTATGATCAAAAATATTATCAAGAATTCTTTATTCTTTGAGGAACTGAAAGCATTTGGGCTTTGTGTAGCTCAAAACTGAATACAATTAAATATCTAGAGAATAAATAGCTAAAATCCATTGTAAGATCAATAATTATAAAATCCCTTTACATTTACATAGAACAAAATTTTTATTTATTAAATAAAGTGAAAAAAAATAAACTAAAGCAAATAGTGCTTGCTGACAGAAGCCTGAAATGGAAGTCTCCTGAGTGGCTCTGCCAGAGCCTTACTGGTAAGGAGGAAGATGCTTGTATTTAACCATAAGACTGAACACAGGGACCACAATGGAGAAATGGTCTTCTCCATTAGAGAAATTAGAATTAGAGAAAGTACTGGAGGAGATGAAGGGGTTTGTAACTTCACAGGAAAAACTACCATATCAACTAACCAGATTCCCAGAGCTCCCAGGGACTAAATCACCAACCAAAAACATACATATAGAGACCCAGGTATCCAGACTTATATGTAGCAGAGAATGGCATTGTCTAATATCAATAAGAGACGCACTTGGTCCTGTGAAGGCTGTTTTCCCCAGTGTAGGGTAATGTTACAGTGGTGAGCTGGGAGTGGGAAGCAGAGAGGGGGCATATCCTCATAGGCATTGGGGGGGAAGGGTGGGAATAGGAGGAGGGTTAACAGTGAAAGGGGAAAACATTTGAAATGTGATAATTGTAAAAATAAAAATTAAAAAGAATTAAGTTTAAATGGACAGGATTTTGAAAAAAGTATTTAGACATCATTCTAGAAAGTGACTAAAAAATAAACAAGCAGGAATATTGAAAGATATCTATTCCTTTAGTGATGACATTTGTAAGTTTGAATTGTTTGTAACCAGGTAGTATATGTGACACATTTGCTATTTGAGGAATAAAGTTAAATTTCATTTATGACAATGAGTCCTATACAATGGAAATTCTCAATAAAGACAATTGCTATCTTCAAATTGGGGTTCAAAATTAATTCACAGTCCTCCATTGTATCTGCAATTTGTGTATGGCAAATCAATTTTTCTCTTGTTGATGTTTCACTTCTTTTTGTCCTTCATTGTATTTTATATACTTTCTTCTTTTTCTTCTCCTTTTTCCTTCATATGTTATATCCTAACTTTCAAAAGTTTACTGTCCTGCCTCCTCTCCTAATCCCTGTCCCTAAAACACACCTTCTTTCCTTTTTCTCCATCCACTCCTCACACTTTTCTCTTCACAAAAGAGTCCTGCCAGAGGTATCAAACAACCATGTCATATCACATTACAATAATAGGAACATTCCATCTTATTTAAAGTTAGTTTAGGCAACTCAGTAGGAGGAAAAGGGTCCTAAAAGGTGGCAAAAGCATCAGACAGCCCCTGCTCCCACACTCTTCAAATTTCTACCAGAATACATGGCTATTCAACCATAATGTATACTCTCCTTTTCTGTTTTCACCATCACCAAATCCCACACAGTCATCATATATATGAATATGTGCTTGTGTCTGTGCATGCACATATGCATGTAAACTAGGATACAGGAGCATCTGTATTATGTGGAAAAAAGGGATGACCCATAATGCTTCCCTGGCAATAACACAGAAACCTCATAGTACATCAGATACCAAATGAGACATTTTTTCATGGTTTGTGGCAGTGGCAATTGGCCTTTTCTTCTTGTAGTCATGACATTCTGTATAATGCCATCATTCAATGGTCATGCTTGCATTTTTTTCCCCTTACTTATCACCTATTCTTTCAATCCTAACCAGGGTTTATACTAGATTCTAGAAAATCATATGTATTGTATTTTGAAGAGTCCAGTCCATGATCCATGTGCTCTATTGTGCTTGATCTTTTCCTAGTCAGTAGAGCATGGCAGCCTGACAGCGGTCTACAACACTGCAAAACCACTTCCTTCACAAACCATAGAGAATGAGAAAGACAATAAACCAGAGCAATAGAATCGATTTTGATGGAACATTCAAACTACAGCCACCCTGGTAAGTCCATAGAGGTTCTAAGTGGCATCAACCAATCATAAAAAAACATAAGGAAATAGCAAGTCGTTCTTCAAATTTTCCCTATCTATTGATTAAAAGACAAATGTCTTCTTATTATCTATTAGAGTTTATTATTTTTTTCATTCATTAGTTAGATATTAATTAGGTTGTGCATTAATTCATTTAGGTAAAGGTTCTGTTAACACTTGATAACAAAGAATTTTATTAAGATAAATGTAGTTTTTTGGAAATTTCTAAATGAATTATTAGATAACAGTAATCACCTCAGAGATATACCTCTAAGCTTATCTGTGAGGATGATTATTGAGACATATCTAAAGTAAAATGAGGTTTCAAAATGTGAGAAAAATTATCCCGTTCTCTGTATCTGGAATGGCAAATAGAGAGGGGGAGAGGTGGCCAGCTGAAATCTCCAACTATCTCTGTTGCCAGTTTGGCACCATGGATGGAACTGTTCACACATGGACAGTTAATGGTTTTAGTCTCAGTAAGGAAAGTATCTATGCAGGTGTTTAACTAAATTGTTTATGAATCTACTTAAATAATGAAAGGCTGTAGTTATGGAAATGACCTGTTCTATATTTGCTTTCAACATTTTGTCATAACTGACAACTTTACTGTTAAGTTTTAATACTGTTAATAAATTGTTATTATTAATATTAGATGATACACAGAACAACAAGTATGTATCTTAAGCTAACACACACACATTCACACACATATGCAATTCCTGAATGACTGACTCATTCTGAAATTATATTATTACATTTTGGGGGTGTTTTGATATACTTTACCTTCTTAATTTTGTCTTGAAATAACAGATGCAGTTGAAGACTCTCTTCCATCTGAATGAGTGTTTGGCTTTGTGTATGTGTGTTTCCCATATGATTGCTATAGTTAATCTGTAAGAGGGTGTTATATGCCCTAGAACTGGAGTTACCAAAAGCTGTGAGCTTCTGTGTGATTACTGGGGGAAAATATGGGTCCATTGAAAGAATAGCAAGTGCTCTTAATTGTTAAACCATCACGTCAGCCCGGAAACAAAACACACACACACACACACACATATTTGAATAATAATAAAACAATAGAAAATTTAAGTATTTGTATAGAGCTTCCTTTAACTATTATGTTTAAAATTCAAATCCTGAAAGCACAGGGAGTAGTTGAAATCCATTCCTCTTCTTTCTAATTCAGGTAAGATAAGATTAGTCTGCTTCGTTTTTTAATTTATACTTTCAAATTTGGTGAGCTTTATTCTGCATTATATTTAGGGTGATAGTTATGAAAATAACCATATTGTGATATATCAAAATTTACTGCATTTACATGGTGATTATTTTGTACTAGCAAGGTATAGTGTTCTTTTCTCTTAATTTTTTAATGAAAATACTTTCATTAACTTTAGTGACCATATTATAATGCTGAAATATTTCCTTGAATCAAAAAATATATACTTGAGACCTCCACTAGCCCCTTTCCACAAGGCATGAACAGGTCATAGTACTCAGAGACCCAGAGGCTCAGGGTACCTCTAAGACAAGTTAGAAAGTGGTGGAGAGATAAAAAGGAGAACAATGCAAGATGTGTGAACAATACAGAGGGGCAGAACTGAAGACCCTAGTGTTGTGAAAAACAGCTTATTGTGAATAGCTCATGATGCCACCTAAGGTCTGGTAAAATCCTGGCCCATCCTGACACTGAGAACTATGTCTGGGTCTATGACGCTGCAGCAGGGCATCCCCTGCTCCAAGGTATGAGGACAAGAATGTTTGTCCTATTCTTTGCCAGGAAGAAATTTTTTTCAGGAGAACTGTCAGCACCCTGCCCAGGAGCGAGCAGGCTCTGAGAATGTGAACATAGGAGGGCTGCCCTTGCCACTAGTGTACCCTGAGGGGGTATGGGCAAGACAGAGATGTTCTCCCTTCCCTGTTACCCTTTTCCTACTACATCCTGCTTGTGATAGCAAAAGGATACAGCACTTTGGAGAGAGGGTTCTTCACCTTGCATGGGAATCAAAATAAGGCTGAACCTGCTGTTGCTGGTGCTGATGCTGGTGTAGGGGATCGAACTGGGCTTCATCACAGCAGCAGAGCTGGCTCTGTCAAATGCCATTTGCAGCACAGTGATCTAGCCCTGACAATGCTGGAGAGCTTTCCTTGGTGGTGCTGGTGCAGGGGGTTCACAGGATTATTAACTACTACACTGGCCCAGAGTTGGGGCTTTCACCCTCCCTACCCTAACATGTACCCCATTAAAGAGTCTGTGTGAAATACTAAAGCTTAGGATCATCATGATATAGGGCAATAGCAGGATATCCAAGAGGAGTCACAGAAAGGTTCCCATATTGGTAATGTAGTAGAAACCAAAGCCCTCAAACCAAACCAATGACTCATTGCAGTGAACATTTGCAAGTGAAGTAGTAAAGATGAAGGGTATACTGAGGTAAACTAAAGCTTCTACAAAGCGGTTATTTTATTTTAGGGGAGGAGATCATAAGTGCAAAGGCTATGTACAAAGAATTGGGGGGATGAGTCTGTTTGGGAAACATGATGTAGTATTCACAAAAAAATCAATAAAATTAAAGAAAAGATTAAAATTTAGAGAAGAGAAATGTATACCTAATAAATATAATCAAACAGCCTTACTTTCACATGCATTGCCCATTTCACTCTAAAAATTTATATATCTTTCACGTCTAAATTCAGGAACAGTTTCTGTATCACTGAAAAGGTACACTTATTTTCTTTCTGTATAGTTGTGGAATGATTTTTTTTAAGCCGACTAAACCAATTTAATATTTTACTAATAGTACATGATACTTAATATTTGCCACAAAAATGTTTAATGATAAACTATAATAATCTTAAAAAAACAACACACTTTGATCTAAAAAAAAAAAGTCCGATGGAATCAATATTTGAAATGCTTGCCTAATTAGTTTGAAATTTTAGTTCATGTGTTGTATACAATGCCTGAGTACTCTATTCAACAGCCCTTCTTGGGGAAGTGAAGTTAACAGCAAAATACAAACGACTGCAGGACAATCTACAACATACTTATACAATGGAGTACTACTCAGCTATTAAAACAATGCCTTTATGAAATTCTCAGGCAAATGGGTGGATCTAGAAAATATCATCTGAAGTGAGGTAATCCAGTCACAAAAATGCATGTGGTATGTACTCACTGATAAACAGATATTAGGAAAAATGCTTGAAATGTCCACAATACATCCTACAGACCATATGAAGTTCAAGAAGAAGGAAGACCAAAGTGTGGTTGCCTCAGTCCTACTTAAAAAAGGGTCAAAATAATTATGGGAAATAGAGGGTAGGAGGACCTTGGAAGGAAGAGGGTAGTGGTAGAGGAATACAAAGGGGTGTCAGGATTAAGTGTGAGAGGAGAGAGTGGAGATTAACAGAGGGTCAGAATATTGACCAGATGTGTGTAGAAATGGGAGATGGTGAAGAGAGATAGCCAAAAGAAAATCCCAGATGCCAGGAAAGCAAGAGGATTCCAGTACCCAATGGAGATGACTTGGAGATGAAATACCTAACAAAGCAAAGAGAGAACCTTTAGAGACCATATGGAAAGGTTAGGCCCAGTCCCCAGTTGAAGGTTGCAGCTACTCATCCTTCTCAAAATTTTAACACCAAATCAATTGATCCTGTAAAAAAAAAAAAAGTGAAAAGAGTAGAGCAAAATCTGAAGAAAAAGCCATCCAGACACTAAGGATTCATTCTGTATGCAGCCACCAAACATAGTCATTATTGCTGATGCCAAGAAGTGCTTGCTGACAAGAGCCTCATATAGCTGTATCCTGAGAGGCTCTGTAGATACAGATGCTGCTGCTTACAGCCAACCATTGGACTGAGTACCGAGTCCCCAGTGGAGGAGTTAGAAACAGAGCTGAAGGAGCTGAAGATTTTTGCAACGCCACTGGAAGAACAACAACATCAACAAACCAGACCTTCCTCCCCGCCAGAGCTCCCCATTCTATTCCACTTCTCCCTGTTTCTATGAGGGTTCTCCACCTCCCACCCATACCCACCCCCTCCCACCTCCCTGTCATGACATTCTGCTAAACTGGGGCAAAGAGCCTTGGCAGGACCAATACCATGCTTTTGTTTGTTTGTTTTATTTTGTTTGCGATCGAATTGCTTCACTCAGGATGATATTTCTAGTTCCATCCATTTGCCTAAGAATTTCATGAAGTCATTGTTTTTAAAAGACGAGTAGTATTCCATTGTGTAAACATATCATAATTTCTGTATCCATTCCTCTCTTGAAGAACATCTAGGTTCTTTCCAGATTCTGGATATTATAAATAAGGCTGTTATGAACATGGTGGAGCATGTGTCCTTGTTAGATGTTGGAGCATCTTTTGGGTATATGGCCAGGAGTGGTTTAGTTGGGTCTTCAGGTAGTACTGTGTCTAATTTTCTAAGAAACCTCCAGGCAGATTTCCAGAGTGGTTGTATCAGCTCGCAATCCCACCAACAATGTAAGAGTGTTCCTTTTTCTCCACATCCTTGGCAGCATCTGCTGTTACCTGAGTTTTAGATCTTAGCCATTCTGACTCATGTGAGGTAGAATCTCTGGGTTTTTTGAATTGTATTTCCCTATATACAACAAATATTTAGTATTTCTTTAGGTTGTTTTTAGTCAGTCAGTATTTCTTGATTGAGAATTTTTATTTATCTCTGTCCCCCATTTTTTAAATAGGGTTATTTGATTCTCTGCAGTCTACCTTCTTTAGTTCTTTGATTATATTGGACATTAACCCTCTATCAAATGTGGAATTGGCAAACTTCCTTTTCAATCTGTTGGTGTCCATTTTGTCTTAATGACAGTGTTCTTTGCCTTACAAAATATTTACAATTTTATGAGGCCCTATTAGTAGATTCTTGATCTTAGAGCATAAGCCAATGGTGTTCTGTTCAGGAAATTTACCCCAGTGCTCATATGTTCAAGGCTCTTCTCCACATTTTTCTTCTACTAGTTTGAGTCTACCAGGGTTTGTGTGTAAGTCCCTGATTCATTTGTACTTGAACTTTGTATAGGGTAATAAGTATGGCTGTATTTGCATTCTTCTACATGCTGACTGCTAGTTTGACCAGTACCATTTGTTGAAAATACTTTTAATCCCCACTAGATGGTTTTGGCTTCTTTGTCAAAGATCAAGTGACCCTAGGTGTATTGGTTCATTTCTGAGACTTCATTTCTATTCCATTGGTCAACCTTCCTGTCTGTGTACCTATACCATACAGTTTTATGTCACTATTGCTCTGTAATACAGCTTGAGATCAGGGATAGTGATTCATCCATTTTTTTATTGTTGGAAATAATTTTGGGTATCCTGTTAGTTTATTGTTATTGTTGTTGTTGTTCTTGTTGTTCTAAATAAATTTGCAAATATCTCTTTCTAATTTTATGAAGAACTGAGTAGGAATATTGGTTGAAATTGCATTTAATCTGTATATTGCTTTGGCAAGATGCCCAGTTTTACTAAATTAATCCTGTCAATCCATGAGCATGGGCGTTCATTCTCTCTTCTCTGATATTTTTCAGTTTCTTTCATCAGAGACTTGAAGTTCTTTTCATACAGATCTTTCATTTTATTGGTTAGAATAACAAGAAAATAATTTGTATGATTTGTTATTATTTTGAAGTGTGTCATTTCCCTAATTTTGTCCTTAGCCTGTTTATCCTATGGGTAGAAAAAGGCTAATGATTTGCTTGAGTTAATACTATATCCAGCAACTTTGCTGAAGTTGTTTATAAGCTGCAAGAGTTCTCTGGTCAAATGTTTGGGGCGACTTAAGTATACTATCATATCATCAGCAAATGTTAAGGTCTTTGATCTATTTGGACTTGAGCTCTGGGCAAGGTGAAAAATGTGTGTCTAATTTTATTTTACTACATACCAAACAGCGGTTATCCCAGTACAATTTTTGAAGATATTTTTATTTTTTATTGTGTACTTTTGATTTCTTTGTCATTGATCAAAATCTGTAAGTGTTTAGTTTTATTTCTGAGTCTTCCAATTAATTACATTGATCCACATAACTTTTTCTATACAAGGACCATGATAGTTTTCACCACTACTGCCTTGTTGTTTAGAGATCTTTGCTTTCTTCTATTCCTATTATTTTTAGATTTGGTCTTGTCACTGTGTCCTGGATTTCCTGTATATGTTGGGTTCGGAGTTTTTTAGGGTTTGAATGTTTTTATGATTTTTTTAATATTTATGTTTTCTTTGACTGTTCCAACAATATCTTCTAAAGTATCTTCTCATGCTGCAAATTTCTCTTCCATCTCTTGTAATCTGTTGTTCGTGCCTGCATCTATAGCTCCTGAACTCTTTACTAGGTATGTTATTCTCAGGGTCACCTTCATTTATGTTTTCTTTATTGTTTCTACTTTCAGTATTAGGTCTTGAACAGCTTTGTTTTTTTTTCAATTTCTTCAGCTGTTTGATTGGATTTTCTTGTATTTCTTAAAGCAATTTATTTGTTTCCACTTCAAGGGCTTCTGCCTGCTCATCTCCTTGATTTTTCTATATTTCTTTGAGTAAGTCACTTATATCCACTAAAGACTGTATTCACTAAAGATTATATTTATGAGATGAGACTTTAGGTAAGCACCACAGCTTTCATATGTGTTGGTATATCCTGGGCAAGCTGCGGGTAGAGTACTGAGTTCTTTTGGTGCCAAAGTGTATTGGTTTCTGTAGCTTTTGTTCTTTTGCTTACCTCTCACCATCTGGTCATTGTAATGTCTATCTTTGCCATGCTTATTGGACACATAGGATGACAATTATACTAATATTGCCTTCGTTTTTGCTAATAACAACTTAATTTTCGTGTTTAGTTTAAACCTAATATTTGACAACCATCTACCACTCAATTGTAGAACATTTTATTGAAAAGACCAATTTTTCTTATGGCATTGATCCCCTCAAACAAATGTAGATATAATGACTTCAGGAAAAAAAAAATCTATCCTCAGGTTTCAGCATTGGCTCTGCATTTTACAAGTTGTTTGAGTTTTTTGGTGCCTATTGATACAAAGTAATCTCCTTTCAGTAGGTTTCTTAAAGCATCAATGCTGATTAATATAAATAATCCATTAAGTTGATAGCAAAATGTCTACACATTTCAATGGTAAAAACAATATAATAAATATTCACAGTCAATCTCTCTCTCTTTCTCTCTCTCTGTCTCTCTCTCTGTCTCTCTCTCTGTCTCTCTCTCTCTCTCTCTCTCTCTCTCTCTCTCTCTCTCTCTCTCTCTCTCTCCTTTTGTTACACATATGTAATTACATAAATATATAAATTAAAGTTGCTGAGTTTTTTAAGTATAACTTATGTATATGCTATTTCATTTAAGACCACATCATACTGGTTAGCCAAGAAAGAATCCCAGCTTTCAGGGAGATTATATATCTCTTATTAAGCCATCCTCAAATGTCTGAATTTGACCTTGAATGTGGTCCCCTGAGATTTCATTCTTTCTTATTAACATGTCTGTTGTTGTTCTTATATTTGTCACCTGTTTAGGCAGCCACATTGCTATTGTATCATATTTATAAAACTCACAGCTTATTTTCTGGTCCTCTATTCCTTACAATCCTTTCACCTTCCTTTTCACAATGTTCCTGGAATCACAGTTGTACTAATGTTATAGATACATCTATCAGGGTTTGTACTCCATGGCCAATAGATCTCTGTATTGTAACTAGTTAGACTGTTTTCTTTTCAATTGTGGCTGTTATCTAAACTTAGAATTTTTTTTGATAAAAGTTGTGAGCTACACTTATCTTGAGTATATGTATAAATTTTAAAAGTGCAGGAGATTTCTGTTTTTCAAATTTAAGCACACAGGCAACTTTGGTTATTTCTACCATCTAGCTGTATCCCACACTATTTTTCTTAACAAAAGTATTTAATGAAATAATCAAGGAGCAGAATAATTAATGGGTGGGGAATGTTAATTTACCATAAGTGGTAGCAATTTGGGAAAGATCTGCCAAACGGGAATTACATGGAGAAAAACATAAAAGTAAGTACAGATGAGTCACATTAAAAAAGCAGTGGGGGAAATTAAACAGCTGTGATTCTGTGTGGCTCTAACCCTGTACTTAGTTACCAGATAGGAGGCAAGACAAATGGCCACATAACTCAGAGACTTAGAGAACTTATAATTACACAACTCAACATTTCATGTTAGACAGATTAAAGGAAAGCATGCTGTTATACTTTGATACACTCAAAATTTCGAATTGTCATGTGTTTTTTGACCATTTATATGCCTTGAGTCACCAATTCCAAAAAAAATAATATTTTATCAATGGGAAAATAGAAATAAGCCATCAGTGTTCTGTTCAAGAAATCTTTCCCCATGCCTATGTGTTCTAAGCTCTTTCCTACGTTCTCTTCTAATAGTCTCAATATATCTGGTTTTATATGGTGGCCTTTGATTACCTTGGACTTGAGCTTTATATTTTACATTATCCTACATGATGACTGCCTGTTGAACTAACAACAATTGTTTAAGAGGCTGTCCTTTCTCCAATGAATATTTTCAGCTCCTTTGTCAAAGATAAATTGAACATAGGTGTGTGGTTTCTTTCTGGATTTTCAATTCTGTTCTATTGATCTACCAGCTTATCTCTGTACCAATGCCTTGAGGTTTTTATCACAATTGCTTTGTAATGTAGCTTGAGATCAGGGATGGTGATTCCCCAAGAAGTGTGATAGAATTCTACACTGAACCCATCTGGTTCTGGATGTTTTTCGCTTAGGAGACTTTTGATGACTGCTTCTATTTATTTAGGTGGATTGTTTAGGTGGTTTATATGATTCTGATTTATATTTGGTATCTCATATCTGTCGAGAAATGTATCCATTTCCTTCAGATTTTCTAGTTTTGTTGATTATAGACTATTGTAGTAGGATCTGATTATTTCTTGAATTTCCTCAGTTTCTGTTGTTATGTCTCCCCTTTTGTTTCAGATTTTGTTAATTTTGATCCTTTCTCTGTGCCCTCTAGTTAGTCTGGCTAAGAGTTTATTGATCTTGTTTATTTTCTCAAAGAACTAACTTCTGGTTTTGTTGTTTCTTTTTATAGATCTTTTTGTCTCTATTTGGTTGATTTCTGCTCTGAGTTTGAGTATTTCCTACTCCTTTTGGGTGTATGTGCTTCATGTTGTTCTAGAGCTTTCAGCTGTGCTGTCAAGTTGCTAGTGTATGATCTCTCCAGTTTCTTTTCAGAGGCACTCAGAACTATGAGTTTTATTCTTAGTACCGCTTTCATTCTATCCTATAAGTTTGGGTATATTGTGCTTTCATTTTACTTAATTTCTAAAATATTCTTTTATTTCTTTATTTTGTCCTTGACTATGTTATCATTGAATAAAACATTGTTCAGCTTCCATGGGCATGTGGGCTTCTTTTTGTTTTTATTGTTATTAGAGACAAGCCTTAGTTCATGGTAATCTGACAAGATGCATGGGAATATTTTGTTATTCTTATATCTGTTGAGGCCTGTTTTGTGACTGACTATATTGTCAATTTTGGAGAAAGTACTATGAGGTGCTAAGAATATATATATTTACAATGTAAAATTAAATGTTCTGTAGATGATTGTTAATTCCAGTGGGTTCATAACCTCTGTTAGTTTTGCTGTGCTTCTGTTCAGTTTCTGCTTCCATGATCTTTCCTTTGATGACAGTGGAGTGTGGAAGTCTCCCACTATTTTTTGTGTGTGGTGAAATATATTCTTTGAACTTTAGTAGGATTTCTTATATGAATGTGTGTGCCATTGTATTCAGAGCAATATTGAGAATTCATCTTGATAGATTTTTTTCTGTGATGAGTAAGTATTTCTTTCCTTGTTTTGATAGCTTTTGGTTGAAATTTTACTTTATTAGGTATTAGAATAGCTACTCCAACTTGTTTTCTGTGACATCTTGCTTGGAAGATTTTTCCCCCAGCCTTTTACTCTGAGGTACTGTCTGTCTGTGTCTCTGAGATGAGTTTCCTGTATGCAGTATTATGTATGCAGTTTATGTATCCAGTCTGATAGTCTATGTCTTTTTATTGGGGAATTAAAGAATTGAGTCCATTGGTATTAAGAGATTTAAAAAATATAGTGATGTTTCTTTCCTGTTATTTTTGTTGTTAGAGGTAGACTTATGTTCCTGTGCTTTTCTTTTGGTTTTCTTGCAAGATCCCCCCCCCCCCCTTGAGATTAGGTTTCTTCCTTTTGTTGGATTTTTCTATTATCATTTGCAGGGCTAGATTTTTAGACAGATATTGTGCAAATTTGCTTTTGCCTTGGAATATCCTGGTTTCTCCATTTATAGTAATTGAAATGTTTGCTCAATATACTAACCAGGACTGGTGTTTATGTTCTATTAGAGTCTGTATGACATTTGTCCAGAATCTTCAAGCTTTCATAGTCTCTATTGAGAAATCTGGTATAATTCTGATTTGTCTGCTTTTAGATGTTACTTGTGCTTTTTCCTTTACTGTTTTTTAGGACTTCTGTCCTTGTTTTTAACATTTGGTGTTTTGACTATTATTTATCAGGAAGAGTTTCTTTTTTGGTCTAATCTATTTGGAGTTTTGTAGGATTTTTGTATGTTCATGGTCATCTTGTTCTTAAGGGTAGGGAAGTTTTCTTCTATGATTTTGTTGAAGATGTTTACTGTGCGTTTTAGTTGATATACCTTGCCCTCTTCAACCCCTATTATCCTTAGGTTTGGTCTTCTAATTGTGTCCTGAATAGCTTGGATGTTTTGGGTTAGGAGCTTTTAGGTTTTTGCATTTTCTCTGACTTTTGGGTCATTGTTTTCTATGTTGTCTTCTGTCTTTGAGATCCTCTCTTTCATCTCTTATAGTTTATTGGTGATGCTTTCATCTATGTCTCCCAATTTCTTTCTAATTTTTCTCTCTCCAGGGCTGTCTCTCTTTGGGAATTCTTTATAGTTTCTATTTCTACTTTCAATCCCTTCACCCATTTGGTTGTCTTTTTCTATAGTTCTTTGAGTTATTTTTGTGTTTCTTTTTTAAAAAGATTCTATTTTTATATGGGTGTTCTCCTGTAATTGTTGAAGGGAGTTATTTATGCACTTCTTGAAAATCTCCATCATCATCATGAAGTATGTTTTCAAGTCTTAGTCTTGTTTTTCTAGTATGTTTGGAAATCCATTGCTTGCTGTGATGGGAGGGCTGGGTTCTGATGTTGCCAGGCTGTCTTGGTTTCCATTGCTTAGGTTCTATTGCTTTCCCTTTGCCATCTTGTTATCTGTGATAATAGGTGATCTTGTTGCCCCTCACTGGAGCTTGTCTCTCTTATGGTTCTGAGGGCACATGAGCTCAGGAAGGAGATTGCTCCTGAGTATTTGTCTCTTTGCAGGGAGGCAAGGAGTTCTGATGGCAGTGACTCTATTATATTTCTGTGAATGCAGTTGCTAGAGTCCTTGAGATGTTGTTCCTGGAGACCAGCTGTCTGTGGTCAGATTCTGAGTCCTGATGGTGTTCAGCTGGCCCAGTCTTTGGGCCAGAAAGGACCCGATCACAGAATGCACAAAGCTATCTGCCCTCTGTGAGCCTCTGGCATTCCCTTCCCAGATAGCCAGTGGGATGTGTGGCAGGTTCCTGTGGGATCAGCTGGAAGAGCAATTGTGAGGCTCTTCTGGGGGCTCAGGCATCTGCATGCTGGTCCTGAGACTTGGGGTTGCAGCCCGATATAGGTATTTCTAATATAAAGCCATTTTGTTAGTTTATTTTTTCATATCCATTTATTAATTTTTTTTCTGAAAATTTTACTTTCCCTTAAATCTGAAAGAATATTTAAGGTAGAAATTTACATAAGAGACAGAGAGAAGGTAAGAAAGATTTAGTAGAGTAAAGCTACAAAACTAAATTTTACTTGGAGGCAGCTGTGAAACTCAATTCCTTGTAAGCTAGTAAAATTTTGCACTTAACAAAAAAAAAAAGAAAAAAGAAAGATCAGATCATAAGGTGTTAGTTTGTAGAAATTAACTTTTAATGATCATCTGAAAACATTTACATGGACATACTTCCTACCTTCCTACCATTAGAGTAATATGTGGTAGTACTCATCATCAGGGTTCCAGATCAGAATTTGAATAGTCAACAGTATGAACAGGACAGATCCTTTGTTTCTGATTACTTTGTCAGTTTCTTTAATACTATACAACTTATCCAAGAATGTGATATAATGAGATTATTTAATTTGTATTTTTGTCCACTTGCCTCTGAAGCATTAATGTACATGGCATTTGGTTGACATTAGAATTCACACAGTATACAAAAGATGCCGTCATGGATAGCTTGATCTTACTGTAGTTGATTCACCCTAACCAAATGATTCAATTTCTCTACATTTCATTGATGAGGGCCCTGCCTAGACTTTCCATGTTTGAGCTAAGCTGGAACACAGTGTTGAATAAAGGCTAAAAATTGGATGATGCTTTGTAAACCCTGTCTCTTATTAAACACAGGAAATTTAATTCTCACTGTTCTTAAACTAGTACTAAAGCCTTAACTCTTTCTACTTAAATGAATGCTGGTCTCTTATTCTCTAACTCTTACTCTTTTGACTAAATAAGTGCTGAATTCTGGCAAATTGACACTTGCAGTTTAGAGGAGGGACTAAACTAAATAATGAGTTTCTTCCTCTGGCTCCTTTCTCTAGCAAGTATGTTAGGTGCCCCTCTCTGGACAGACAAGCTGTTAGAGCTCATGAACTATTTTTTAACAAGGAAGAAAAATACAGGAAAGAAATCATTCACATAGACACATACACACCAGGTGAAGCAGAAAATGGCTAGATCACCATTTTGTTGCTTAAAACTATTTAAAGTTTTCAGACAAAATGTTCTCGGTGTAAAATAGAACTACCTCATAAAAATATCATCTAAAATGGGAGTAACAGTAGAAGTACCTTATAAAAAATATTGTCTAAAATGTGAGTAACAGAAAAATATCAGTAAGAAGTTCAAAAGTGTTTCATTCTGTAAGCTCATTACAAACTCAAAGGAAAAGTTTTTACATGGCCCTGCTTCATCATAGTGCACATCTGTAACTTTGTCCTTGTACCTGAATGCTTTTCCTTGAAAAATAATTCATTCAAAGCCCATTTCTCTTTTTTATGTAATCATGAAAACTCATTGTATTTCTTAGTATTATGAGCAATGGTCATATTATATTGTTGATTTTAACTTTATTACATTTTCTCTAACAAAACAATTAAACCATCTCTTAAAACATTCTTCCTAAAATTATTTGAATCAATTCTTCACAGATTTGGACAGAGAAATTTGCAAATTAATCTGGAATAACAAAAAATCTAGAATATCAAAATCTATCTTCAACAACAAGAAAACATCTGCAGGAATCACCATCCCTGACCTCAAACTATATTACAAGGCAATTGTATTAAAAATCAACTGGTACTGGTACAGAGATAGGCAGGTTGATCAATGGGACAAAATAGGAGACGCAGAAATGAACCTTCACACATATGGTCACTTGATTTTTGACAAAGGAACTGAAAATTTTTATTGGGAAAAGAGCAGCCTCTTCAAGAAATGGTGTTGGCTCAACTGGCACTCAGCATGCAGAAGAATGAAAATATACCATTTCTAATCTCTTTTACAATGCCCAAGTAGAAGTGGATCAAGATCTCCACATTAAAAAAGGTACACTGAAATTATTAGATGAGAAAGTAGGAAAAACCATAGAACACACAGGCACAGGGAAAAATTTCCTGGGCAGAACAGCAATGACTTATTCGCTAAGACCAAAGATTGAGAAATGGGACTTAATGAGATTGCAAAGTTTCTGAAAGGTTAAGGACAAGAAAACAAAATGGCAGCCAAAAGATTGGGAAAAGATCTTTACAAATCCCACATCTGATAGAAGTATAATACCCAACATATACAAAGAACTCAAAAAGTTAGACTCCAGAGAATCAAACAATCCTATTAAAAACTGGGGTACAGAACTAAACAAAAATTTCTCATTGAGAAATATTGAATGGCTGAGAATCATCTAAGGAAGTGCTCAACATCCCTAGTCATCAGGAAAAAGCAAGTCAAAGCAACCCTGAGATTCTACCTCAAACCAGTCAGAATAGCTAAGATCAAAACTAGGATGACAGGAGATGCTTGCTAGGATACAGAGAAAGATGAATACTCCTTTACTTTTGGTGGGGATGTAAGCTGGTATCACCAATCTGGAAATCAGTCTGGCTGTTCCTCAGAAAATTGGACATAGTTCTACCTAATAACCCAGTTATTCCACTTCTAGGAATATACCCCAGAGATGCTCCAACATACAATGAGGCCACATGCACCACAATGTTTATAGCATCCATATTTATAATAACCAGAAGCTCAAAAGAACCCATATGGCCTTCAGTAGATGAACAGATACAAAAATTGTGGTATATTTAAACAATGGAGTACTACTCAGATATTAGAAACAATGACTATGTAAAGTTCCTAGGAAAATTGATACATCTAGAGAATATCATACTAAGTGATGTAACCTAGTCACAAAAGAACAGACATAATATGCAGTCAATGATAATTTGATACTAACCCCCAAAAGCTGTGAATACCCCAGAAACAACTCATACGCTATATGAAGCTCAAGGAAACAAAGGCCAAAAAATGAGAGCTTCAGTCCTTATTAGGGAAAAATATAAGTGTATAGCGCCCTCTCAGAGTGTGATATACCTGGACCTTATATCATTAATAATCCAAGAGCTAAGAATATAGCCTTCTGGAAATTTTTGGTATTCAAAAATCATTATGTTTAATCTATAAACACCAAGAAAACTCTGAATGTTTTCATGTTACTTTCTGTTCTACATGTACTTTATGCCTATGGTAACTAGTTAGATTTCAATGCATATTAACAAACCTCTAAAAGTATTAAGTACTGACAAAAATATACTCATATAGTGTTATTCCAAAATGCCTTTTAAAATCTGTACATGTCTCTCTCTTTTTTAAAAATAAAGTTGTAAGAGGAAAAAATGTTTATTTGAATCAAATAAAAATTTTATAGAATCATTAATTCATCTAAATAGCATATTTTCATGAAAATTAATTTTTTTACTGATCTACAAGAAGTCTGCTTAATAGGGTGGGCCAATGCCCAGGAATCCTTATGCTATGTAATAATGACAGGATAGGCATATCAACTGAAAGAAACAACCTTGTGGTGAAGTCTCTTAGAGTCTTACTTTTCCAAGCTCACCCTTCATAGTGTCATGCAATTATAGTAGAGCACCTCCAGAAATGTCTCCAGAAAACCTAATAGCCTTAGGTTCTCTTAGATGGTTCCTGACGTTTTCCCCATTGGAAAACAAAACATCAAATATTTTTGCACAGATTAAGTTATATTACCTGTAAAAGTCTTTCTTGTGGAAATTTATACACCATAGAAGACTATACTGTCAGGAATTATTATGTTAATTGAATTCCTTAACATCTGTTCTGTATAGCATCTTTTGCTTTTGACAACTATATTCATGGAATTAATCATTTTTGGAGTATAAATCAGTAAGATGAACATATTTAGTGTTGCTCTCCCATATCTGAAGGATCTCTTAAAATGTAATTATTTATTTTCTATTTTAGTAAATGTAAATATAGTAACAACACCAATCAAGGTTTTATTATTATGTTTTATTTAAATTTAACTAGTTCATGATGTATAAACTTATGTTTTGGGTATATTTGCTATTCTTTGGGTATGTTTGCTATTCTTTTAAAAAAATTTGTAGAGATGGAGCTATGGCTAAATGGAAACAAGTGTTTTCCATTCATACAGAGGAACAAAATTTGATTCTCTGAACTTTTGTCTTTTTGTGCAGAAACTGCAAATCCAACTCTAGTAGAGTCAGCATCATCTACTCATTTTTAAATTGATTTATTTAAGATATTTTATGTGCATGGCATTAGCTATCACAGACACATACATTTAAAATATAGAAATAAAATATTAAAATTTTTGTATATCTAGAGAGCTAATGAGAGGGAAAAGAGCAGTTAGTCACCAAAACTTTACATTTTTATCATACCTGGAATTGCAATTTACCTGTGTATGTGTGTTGGAGTGGAACAGACTGATGGAGACTGACAGAAAGGGTGACAGAGAGACAGCGAGATAGAAATAAGGAGATTGAGACAAACAAACAGACAGACAAATAGACAGTCAGACACATGTACACATACAGAGACAAAAGAGGGGAAGAGAAAGGAACTTACTGGTTAATAAGGACACCAGTAATTTGAGGAATGAAAGAATAATTTGGAAGTGAGTATCAGCAATACATAATTATATATTTATACAAATATGCTACCATGACACTAATTTTTATAATAAGTGAAAAATTACAGAGAGCGGAGCCTGGCCTACCTGCCAGGCGGAACTGCAGCTCATAGAGGCTGAGCAACTGGTGAGTGGGAGACCAAGACTACAGGGGAGCAGAGAAATCTCTGCGGAGTGCACACTGAAAGTGCACACCATACATTGCCCTGCCCCGCCCCACCCGATCCAGCAATTGGGAACAGAAAATTAGAACTTCTGTTTCCACCCTGAGGCGACCTCCAGACACAGAGCAGAGCCTGGCCTACCTGCCACCCAGATCCGCGGCTCATAGAGGCTGAGCAACTGGTGGGTGGGAGACCTGGGCTGCAGGGGAGCAGAAAGATCTCTGTGGAGTACACAAGGAAAGTGCACCCCCTGCCTTGCCCTGTCCTGCCATGCCTGATCCAGCAAACAGAAACAGAACTTTGGAACCTCTGCTCACACCAGACAACTCTGAGGCATAAAACAGGGCTCGACCCATCTGACACCTCAACCAGTGGAGAACCAGGGACACAGTCCAGATACAAGGAAAAGGTAAGAACATATCACTGACAACAAAATGGCAAGAGGAAAGAGAAAGAGTATATCCCAAGGGAACCAAGACAATCTAGCAACACCAGAGCCCAGCTCTCCCATAACAGCAAACATCGGAACTCCAAACACTCCAGAAAAAGAAGACACAGACCTGAAATTATGCCTCAAGACGCTGATAGAGTAACTTAAACAAAAAAGGGAGGAAAAGCAAAAAGATTCAGAAGCTTTTAAAGAAGAAACAAGAAAAAAACTCAAAAAACTCAAAGAACTAGAGGAAAACAGAACCAAAGAAATAAAGGAATGGAAGAGGGAAATTAAAACAGAGATTGACACAATAAAGAAAACACTAAAAGAGATGACCCTAGAGTCAGAACACCAAAAAAATAAATCAGGAGTCACAGAAGCAAGTATTTCTAATAGATTACAAGAGATCGAAGAGAGAATCTCCGGGGCAGAAGACAACATTGCAAACATAAACAAAACAGCCAGAGAAGATGCAAAAAACAAAGAGCTCCTAACCCAAAATGTCCAGGAAACACAAGACACAATGAGAAGACCGAACCTAAGGATAATAGGAATAGAAGAGGGAGAAGAGTATCAACTAAGGGGCACAGTAAATATCTTCAACAAAATCATAGAAAAAAAAAAACTTCCCTACCCTCAAGAATGAGATGACCACGAACATAAAAGAAGCCTTCAGAACTCCAAATAGGTTGGACCAGAAAAGAAATACCCCCCGACACATAATAGTAAAAACATCAAGTGCCCAAGGTAAAGAAAGAATACTAAAAGCAGTAAGGGATAAAGGTCAGGTAACATATAAAGGCAGACGTATCAGACTCACACCCGATTTCTCAACAGAGACTATGAAAGCTAGAAGAGTCTGGACAGACATCATGCACTCCTTAAGAGAGCAAAAGTGCCAGCCCAAGCTGCTATACCCAGCAAAACTATCAATCACCATCGATGGAGAGACGAAGATATTTCAAGACAAATCAAAATTCACAAAATATCTGACCACAAACCCAGCACTACAACGAATTATAGGTGGAAAACACAATACAATGAGAGAAAATACAGCCTAGTAAGAACAAGAAAACTCCTAAACAAGAAAACTAAAAGAAGAAAAAAACACAGACACAACTCAACCCAAAAAAGCAATAATGGCAGGAAACAGAAACAACTATTCCTTGATATATATTAACATAAATGGTCTCAACTCCCCAATAAAGAGACATAGACTATCAGACTGGATACATAAACAAAATGCAGCCTTTTGCTGCCTACAGGAAACTCAACTCAGAGACAAAGACAGACAATATCTCAGAGTAAAATGATGGAAAAAAACTTCCAAGCAAACAGCTCCAAGAAGCAAGCTGGAGTGGCTATTCTAATATCGAATAAATTAAATTTCCAACCAAAAGTTATCAAAAAAGATAAGGAAGGACACTTTTTACTCATTACCGGGGAAATCTGTCAGGAGGAACTCTCAATCCTTAACATATATGCTCCAAATAAAAAAATCACCCACATTCATAAAAGAAACCCTACTAAAGCTCAAAAAATACATTTCACTCCACACAATAATAGTGGGAGACTTTAATACCCCACTCTCACCAATGGACAGATCAGGGAAACAGAAACTGAACAAGGACACTGCAAAACTAGCAGAGACTTTGAACCAACTAGAATTAATAGATATATACAGAACATACTATCCCAAAGTAAAAGAATACACCTTCTCACCACGCCATGGCACCTTCTCGAAAATTGACCACATAATTAAACACAGAACGAGCTTCCATCGATATAAGAAGATTGAAATACTCCCATGAATCCTCTCAGATCACCATGGTCTACGGCTGGTCTTTAACAACAACAAAGACAACAAAAAGCCCACATACACATGGAAACTAAACAATGCTCTGTTAAAGGATAGCAGGGTCAAAGAAGAAATAAAGAAACAAATTAAGGATTTTCTAGAATTCAACGAAAATGAAAACACAACATACCCAAACCTATGGGATGCAATGAAAGTAGTATTGAGAGGAAAACTCATAGCCCTAAGTGCTTCCAAAAAGAAACTGGAGAGAGCTCACATCAGCAACCTGACAGCACAGCTAAAAGCCCTAGAACAAAAGGAAGCAGATATACCCAAAAAGAGTAGACGGCAAGAAATAATCAAAATTAGGGCAGAAATCGAACAAATAGAAACAAAAAGAACCATTGAAAAAATCAACAAAACCAAGAGTTGGTTATTTGAGAAAATCAACAAGATTGATAAACCCCTAGCCAGACTAACTAGAGGGCAAAGAGAGAGTATCCAAATTAACAAAATCAGAAAGGAAAGTAGGGACATAACAACTGAAAGTGAGGAAATTTAAGAAATCATCAGATCCTACTACAAAAACTTATACTCCACAAAATTTGAAAATCTGGAGGAAATGGATGAATTCCTAGACAGATACAAGGTCCCAAAGTTAAACCAAGACCAAGTAAACCATCTAAATAACCCTATAACACCTAAAGAAATAGAAGAAGTCATCAAAAGCCTCCCAACAAAAAAAGCCCAGGTCCAGACGGGTTCAGAGCAGAATTTTATCAGACTTTTATTGAGGATATAACACCAATATTCGCCAAGCTATTCCAAAAGATAGAATCAGATGGAATATTACCCAACTCATTTTTTGAGGCTACAATAACCCTCGTACCTAATCCACACAAAGACCCTACAAGGAAAGAGAACTTCAGACCAATCTCACTTATGAACATTGATGCAAAAATACTCAACAAAATCCTTGCAAACCGAATCCAAGAACACATCAAAACGATCATTCATCATGACCAAGTAGGCTTCATCCCTGGGATGCAGGGATGGTTTAACATAAGGAAATCCATCAACGTAATCCACCATATAAACAAACTCAAATCTAAAATCACATTGTCATCTCACTAGACACTGAGAAAGCATTCGACAAAATCCAACACCCCTTCATGTTAAAAGTCCTGGAAAGAACAGGAATCTAAGGCCCATACTTAAACACAATAAAAGCAATATAGAGCAAACCAACAGCCAACATCAAACTTAATGGCGAGAAAATTGAAGCACTCCCACTAAAATCAGGGACTCGCCAAGGCTGCCCACTCTCCCCCTACCTATTCAACATAGTACTGGAAGTCCTGGCTGGAGCATTTAGAGAGCAAAAGGGGATCAAGGGGATACAAATCAGAAAGGAAGAGATAAAAACATCACTCTTTGCCGATGACATGATAGTGTACTTGAGTGACCCCAAAAATTCCACCAGAGAACTCCTACAGCTGATAAACAAGTTCAGCAAAGTGGCTGGATACAAAATTCACTCAAACAAATCAGTAGCCGTCCTGTACTCAAATGACAAACATGTGGAGAAAGAAATTAGGGAAAACGTACCCTTCACAATCATTGCAAAAACTATGAAATACCTTGGTGTGACTCTAACTAAGCAAGTGAAGGACCTGTATGACAAGAACTTCAAACCACTAAAGAAAGAAATTGAGGAGGATCTCAGAAAATGGAAATATCTCCCATGCTCATGGATTGGAAAAATCAACATCTTAAAAACGGCCATCCTACCAAAAGCAATCTACAGATTCAATGCAATCCCCATCAAAATTCCAACCCAGTTCTTCATGGAATTGGAAAAATCAATGTGCAACTTCATATGGAATAACAAAAGACCTAGAATAGCGAAATCCATCCTCAACAACAAAAAAACATCTGCGGGAATCACTACCCCTGACCTCAAGCTATATTACAAGGCAATTGTGCTGAAAACTGCATGGTACTGGTACAGAAATAGGCATGTGGATGAATGGAATAGAATAGAAGATCCAGAATGAGCCCTCATGTATATGGTCACCTGATTTTTGACAAAGGAGCAGTAAACATTCAATGGAAAATGACAGGCTATTCAACAAATGGTGCTGGCCCAACTGGCACTCAGCATGCAAAAGAATGAAAATAGACCCGTTCTTATCTCCTTGTACAAAGCTCAAGGGTAAGTGGATCAAAGATCTCCACATTAAACCAGATACACTGAAACTATTAGATGAGAAAGTAGGGAAAACCTTAGAACACATAGGTACAGGAGAAAATTCCCTGAACAAAACACCAATGGCTCAAGCTCTAAGGTCAAAGATTAACAAGTGGGACTTAATGAGATTACAAAGTTTCTTTAAGGCTAAAGACATCGTCAAGAAAACAAAACTCAGATGACAGCAGATGCTGGCGAGGCTGCGGAGAAAGAGGAACACTTCTCCACTGTTGGTGGGGTTGCAAGCTAATACAACCACTCTGGAAATCTGTCTGGCGATACCTCGGAAAATTGGATATAGTACAACCTGAAGACCCAGCTATTCCACTTCTGGGCATATACCCCAGAGACACTTTAATACACAACAAAGATATATGCACCACAATGTTCATAGCGGCTCTATTTATAATAGCCAGAAGCTGGAAAGAATCCAGATGTCCTTCAGAAGATGAATGGATACAAAAATTGTGGTACATATACACAATGGAATACTACTAAGCCACCACAAACAATGACGTAACCAAATTCTTAAGAAAATGGCTGCATCTAGAGAATATCATCCTGAGTGAGATAACCCAATCACAAAAGAACAGACATAATATGCAGTCACTGATATTGGGATGGTAACCCCAGAGGCTTGCACTCCCCCAGAAACAACTCACAGACTGTATGAAGTCCAAGAAATAAAGAAAATAAAAAAATATACATATATTTACAAAAAAAATTTTCTCTAAATTTATGCAAATGGTCTTTGTAAATATTGACTAGTGCCTTTTTTATTTTTTGGATATAGTAACACAGATCTTTGAAAATCAGTTTTTTAATCATATATGATTGTTACACATATTCATCTGCTGTATATACATCCTCATTTAATACAAATAAAAACGAAAGCCTTTGTTTTCAAAAAAAAAAAAAAAAAAAAAAAAGAAAGAAAAATTACAGAACATAAAATAGCAATAAACAGACCTGGAGAATGAGAGAGTGAAACAGACTTAAGTATCTACTTTAGTCTTCCAATGTTTACAAAGTTTATGTGCAGATGTATCATATGATTTAATGTTTGTATTAATATTCTGTACAACGGCCAACTCCATCTTCTCAACCTATACAATTACCTTTAATGTCTTGAAAAGCTTTGTTTTAGTTTTACTGATTACAATGAGAACATTATCACAAAGAGTTAAGAATTCATATTTAGCTTATGGCTCTAGGCTCTATTGTTGGTAGTATAAGGTAGCTGTTAAAACAATGACTTCATGAAATTCTCTGGCAAATGGAAGGAACTAGAAAATATTATCCTTAATGAGATAAACCAGTCACAAAAGAAGACACAATTATGCATTCATTGGTAAGCAGATACTTGCAAAACTCAGTAATACACAAGAAAAAATTCGCAGACTATAGGATCCTAAAAAAGAAGAAAGACCAAATTATGGTTGCTTTAGTCCTTAGAAGGGAGAAAAAATACTCATGGAGGAAATACAGGAAAAAAAGTGGACTAAAAAATTGTTAGATAAAAACTACCTTATCTGGGAATCCATACCATCTGTAGCAACAAAACCCAGTCACTTTCACTGATGCCAAGATGTACTTGATGATAGAAGCCTGATATGAATGTCTCCTCAGAGGATCTGCCAAAGTCATAAAGATACAGATGAGGATGCTTGGAGCTAACCATCATATGGAGCACAGGGAATACAATGAAGGAGCTAGAGGAAGGACTGAAGGAGGATGCTGAAAGGGTTTGCAACCCCTAGGAAGAAAAACAATATCAGCCACCAGACATCCCAGAGCAACCAGACACTAATACACCAAACATTGAGTACACATGGAGAAACCATGGCTTCAGGTATGTATTCAGCAGAGGTTGGCATTGTCAATCATCAATAGGAGGAGAAGCCTTTGTTTCTGTGAGGGTTCATTTCCCTAGTGTAGGGGAATGCCGGGGGAAATGAGCTAGGAATGTGTTTTTAGGAGTGGGGGCATCTTCATAGAAGCAAGAGGAGAAGGAGGGGGCATGAGAGAGAGGAAAATGGGATAACAATTAAAATGTAAATACACAAAATTCAATAAAAAGAGTATAAGGTAGTTGACCAAATACCATCTACTATCAGAAAGCAGAGAGAGAAGAATCTTGGTTATCAGTTTATATATGCTGAATATACAGATGCTTAGGTCTGTCAACCCACGTCAGTTAATCCTAAGTAGAAAAATAAAAATCTTAGGTACTCCTAGAGATATGTTCTCATGGTAAATCTAGAGTCAGAAAAGTTGATAAATAAGGTTAATTGTTAGATATTCACTGAAACATACTGTGTTTATAACCTAAAAAGCCATTAATGTTGTAATCTTAATTTAGATTTCTAAAAATGTATTAAGAGCAAGGAACAAAGTGGAGAAGAGATTAGAACACAGGCACAGAAAAATGTTTCTTGAAAAGAACACCAATGTCTTACTTATGCTCTAAGATCTAGAATAACAAATATATTCTAATTAAATTGCAAAGGTTTTGGAAGGTTAAGGACACTGTAAAGAGGAGAAAATGGCAATTCATAGATTGGAAAACAAAATCTTTACCAATCCTATCTTATAGAAAAATAATATACACTATATACAAAGAACTCAAGAAGGTAGACTCCAGAGAACCAAATAATCTTATTAAAAATGGAGTATAGAACTAAACAAAGAATTCTCAACTGAGGCATGCTGAATGGCTGAAAAACACCAAAAGAAATGCTCAATATTCTTAGTTATCAGGAAAATGCAAGTCAAAACAAATCTGAGATTCCACCTCACACTAGTAAGAATTGCTAAGAACAAAACCCAGGTGACAGCAGATGCTGGCAGGATGTGGTGTAAGAGGAACAGTCCTCCATTTGTGCTGTTATTTAAAGTTGGTACAACCACTCTGGAAATCAGTCTGGCAGTTTTCTTTTTTTTTTCCAGAAAGTTGGACATAGTACTACCTGAAGACACAGCTATACCACTCTTGGCCATATACCCAAAAGATGTTCCAACATATAACCAGGATACATGCTTTACCATGTTCATAGCAGCCTTATTTATAATAGCCACAAGCTGCATAGAACCCAGCTGTCCTTCAATCAAGAAATGGATAGAAAAATTGTGGTATATTTACACATCAGAGTACTAACCAGCTATTAGAAACAATGACTTTATGAAATTCCTAGGCAAATGGATGGAACTAGAAGGAACCATCCTAAGTGAGGTAACCCAGTCACAAAAGAACACAAACAAAATACACTCACTGATAAGCAGACCCTAGTCCAAAAATTTCTGAGTAACCAATAAACAATTCACAGACCATATGAAGCTCTAAAATAAGGAAGGCCAGAATATGGATGCCTCAGTTTTTACAAGGTAGAATAAAGCACCCATGGGAGGAAATACAGGGACACATAGAGGAGCAGTGTTTGAAGAAAAGATCATTGAGAAACTGCCTCACCTGGGGATCAACACCATTTGCAACCACCAAATCCAAGTACTATTGCTGATACCAAAAAGGTGCTTTCTAGTAGGAGCCAGATATGGAGGCCTTTTGGGAGTCCCTACTGAAGTGATACAGATACAGTTGAGGATGCTTACAGCTATTTATTGGACTGAAAAGGGGGTCCCCACTGATGGAGCTAAAGAAAGGACTGAAGGAGCTAAAAGGTTTTCCAGCCCCATGGGAAGAACAACATTATCAGCCTACCAAACCATCCACAGCTCGCATGAACTAAAACACCATCCAATGAGTATGCATGGAGAGACCCATGGCTCCAATTGCGTATGTAGCAGAGAATAACATTGTCTGGCATCAATGGTAGAAGAGTCCTATGGTCTAATGAAGGTCTGTTCCCTCAGTGTTGAGAGAATGCCAAGGAGCTTAGGTGGAGAGGGTAGTTGGGAGAGGGAGCACCTTCATGAAAATAATTGGAGTGGAGAGGGAATGGGGGTAAGAGTAAAGAGAATAACATTTGAAATTTAATTATAGAGAATATCCAATAAAAAATATAAAAAGTAAAAAGGTCAAGAGACAAAAGAAATAACTTTCAGGATATATTTTTATTGGAATAATTCTATTTGGCTAAAATTTAGCCACTTTGATTTACTCATTGATTAACATTCATCCATCTGTCAAATTTTAATTTTACAAGTGTGATTCAGATTCCAATATTAAGTGATATCATTTCTTATTAAGTGGTTTCTTATAATAGTATCATTGCATTTTCTACAGAAATCTCTGTTGTTAGCATAAGTCTATTTAAATATTTTCCATAAATTTTCATGAGTGAAATTCTTCTTTTTTAGATAAGGAGTTATTATATTACCTCCATATATTTATCTTCCCTTAAACACATCTATGAATATATACACACATATTAATGTGATTTAATAATTAAAGTTTTGTCAAAAGCAAATTATATTGAATTTATAGTCTAAATGATATTTATATTATTACACTTCTGAGTATATTACCATAAAAATTTGAACAAAATACAGTAATTTTTATCATCACTTTAAGAACAAGAAAAATAATATATCCTGAAACATTTGGTGTGCTGATCCCCGTGAGTCTTTAAGTATCTACAGAGTGGTTGCCCAGACTGTGCATTTCAACAGTTAATACTTTGGGGAATGAAAGTTAAGCTGTGTTGGTTCACAGTTTGTTAGTCCAATGCAGTTTCATGAGTAAAATCTATAAACATTGCAAATTAATTGTTATCATAATTTGTGTCTATTTACTTCTAGAATAATATATTTTTTTCTCTATAATTTCTGGGTAGAATTAGGGGACAAAAATTATGAGAAGAAATTCTAGAAAGATTTATGTGATGCATGAACTTATTTGAAAGAATTCAATATCAATGATGTCCTTCTATAAATTTAAAAATTTTTACTTGCCATGTGGAAATCTATGTAGAACTATGTTAAAACTCTTTTGTAGTGATAAGAACATTCAGCAAAATTAATGTGAGGCTAAATTAAGAAAATAATATATCTGAGATTGAAGCAATCGTTTGAAAAACTTACATGTAGAACTTATAAAACATATGTGAATGTTAGTACGAAAAATAATCTCATGTGATGGTAAGACATAAGTTTGCTGATTTATACCTTATGAATCAGGCAGAAGTCAGCAGGGATCTCAAAATCAACTGAAATTAAAAAAAACAAGCTTTTTTTTATTACTATACCAATAAAGTTCTCTATAACTGTATATTTTGGTGTGAATTTAAGTAGGCAGACAGTACAAATCAGAGTTTGGGATATTAATTGTGATAAGTTGCAAAAATAAAGAATTTTTTGAAATATGCAACATGTTCAATATTGTATGAGAAGAGGCAAATAATCATGGAATTTTGAAAAATTTTGTTTGATTTCAAGACAGAATTTCTCTGAGTGGCCTTATCTGCAGTGAAACTGATTGGATAGACTAGACTGGCCTCTAACTCAAGAGCAATCTGCCTGCCTCTGTTTCCTGAGTCTTGTGCAGCCTTATTAATAATATGCAGAATCTGGAAAGAACCCAGATGCCCTTCAACAGGGGAATGGATACAGAAATTGTGGTAAATATAAACAATGGAGTATTACTCTGCTATTAAACACAACACCTTTATGAGATTCATAGGCAAATGGATTGAACTTGAAGCTGTCATCCTGAGTGAGGTAACCCAGTCACAAAAGAACACACATGATATGCACTCACTAATAAGTGAATACTAGCCCTAGAAAATGCTGAATACCCAAAAAACAATTCACAGACCATATGAAGCTCAAAAAAAAAGGAAGGCAAAATGGGGATGCCTCAGTCCTTTTAGAAAAGAAAACAAATCTCTCTTAGAAAATAGAAGATCAAATACAGGAGCAAGGATTGAAGAAAAGATCATTCAGAGGATGCCTCACCCAGTAATTCACCCTATATGCAGCCACCAAACCAAGCTGATGCCAAGAAGTACTTGTTGGAAGGAACCAGAGAGAGATGCCTCCTCAGGTGCTCTGGCAGAGTTGTACAAATACAGCTGAGGAAGCTTGCAGCTAACCCATCAGCCTGAACATGGGGACCCCAATGAAGGTGCTAAAGAAAATACTGAAGGAGCTGAAAGGGGTGACAACCTCATGGGAAGAACAACATTATCAACCAACCAAACCCTCCACAACTCCCATGGACTAAAACCCCAACCATTGAACACACATTGAGTAGCCTATTGCATCAGTTGTATATGTAGCTGAAGATATCAGTGTCTGGCAACAATATGAACAAGAGGCCTTTGGTCTAGGGCAGGCACATTTTCCCTATGCAGGGGAATACTAAGAGACTGGGTGGAGAGGGTTATTAGGAGGGAGTTCACCTTCTTGAACTCAAGGGGAAGGAGGAGGGGAGCAGGATGGGGTAAGGAAATTATATTTCAAATGTAAATACAGAGAATATGTAATAAATTATTAAATAAAAAATAAACTGTGTCACCACTGCCCAAAATGTTTTGAATGAGGATAATAATTACGTGATGTCAGAAATGCAAAATTATTCACTGTTTCTATCTTTCTGTGTGATTCAATTCTGTAAATGCTGCCACAATTATGTTATCATTTATCAATTTCAGATAAATTAAATACAAATGATTTATTATAATTAGGCTAGTAAAATGTTTGTAGTGGAAATACAGCTTTACATTATTTCCTTATTAATAATAATCCAATTGTACCTCAGCTTCTACATTTTTTCTGGTTCTTTCAATCTCCATTCTAATCTTTCTTGGGAAATGATCTTTGCATTCCTTAGGATACCAAACACTTCATCACTGATAATGAGAGAATTGAAATCTTATCTTTATATTCGGAAAAGTAAATTCATTTTACCACTGTTGATGATTATTCTTTAACAAAATAGATTCCATCCCTTCCTCTGCTCCTGTGATTATTGTGTTTCCCCTTCTATATGGGACTGAAAAACACACACTTATTCCTTCCTTCTGTTTCAGCTTCATATCATGGGTATTTGGAACATTTTGGCTAATATCCACTTATCAGTGAGTACATGCCATATATATCCTCCTGGGTCTGGGTTACCTCACTCAGGGTGATAATTTTTAGTTTCATCTGTTTGATTGCAAAATTTACGATGTCCTAATTTTTAGTAGCTGAGTATATTCCACTGTGTATATATAGCACATTTTCTGTATCCATTCTTTTGTTGAGGGACTTCTCGACTGCTGCCAGCTTCTGGCTAGTATAAATAAAGCTTCTATGAACATAGTGGAACATGTGTCCTTGTGGTAATATGAAGCATCTTTTAGGTATATACTCAGGAGTGGTACAGCTTGCTCTTTACATAGAACTATTTCCCATTTTTGGCAAAACTACCAGACTAATTTCCAAAGAGGTTGTACCAGTTTCCAATCTCACCAGCAATGGAGGAGTGTTCCTCTTTCTCCACATCTCTACCAGCATCTCTTGTCACATGGGGCTTTTTTTTTTCTCTTATTTTTCTTTTCTTTACTTTTTTATTTTTAATTTTAGACATTATAATTGGTGTATGGTAGATTCTTAGGGTCATTTTGTTTCACATTATTCTGATGACTAATAATGTCAAACATATCTTTAAGTGCTTCTTAGCCATTCAATAACCCTTAATTGAGAATTCTCTGTTTAGCTCTTACACCATTTTAAAATTGGGTTGTTTAGTTTTCTAGAGTCTAACTTTTTGAGTTCATTAGATATTTGGGTGGGAGAGAGAGAAGGGAGTGAAAACAGTAGCATGATCAGGAATAGGGAGAGACAGGAGAGAAGCACATAGGGCCAGGAGAATAAATAGAAATATGTAGCAGTGTGCCATGGGAAATGGGAGATACCCCTAGAAAGTACCAGACACCAGGGATATGGGAAGCTCTCAGGAACCAATAAAGATGACAACCAAAATACCTAATAACAGTTAAATAAGACCCAAAGAGACCACCATCAGTAGATAAAAAGACACCCAGTTGAAGCATGAGGCCTCCCACTCATGTCAAAAATTTTAACTCAAAGTTGTTCCTGTCTAAAGGAAATGCAGGGGGAAAATGGTGTAGAGACCAAGGGAAAGACCATCATGAGATTGCCCCACTTTGGGATAGATCCCAGATACAGACACCATATCCATACCCTATTACTGATGTCATGATACACCTGCAGACAGGAGCCTGGCACAGCTGTCCTCAGTTATTCTCTGCCAGCACCTGGCTGAGACAAATGCATATACTCACAGGTAACCATTGGACTAAGCCAAGAGACCCTAATGGAAGAGTTAGTGGAAAGACTGAAGAAACTGAATGGTTTGCAAACCCTTTAGAAAGAACAACAGTATCAACTAATCAGACCCCTTGTAGCTCCAAGGTAATAAGCCACCAACCAAAGAGAATATTTTGGTGGGTCTGTAGCACCTCTACATATGGAACAGAGGACTGTTTCGTCTGGTCTAAGTGGGAGATGATGGGTTTGGTTCTGTGGAGGCTTGATGCTCCAGAGAAGGGGGATGGTAGATGCAGTGATGTGGGAGTGGGTGATTCAGTGGAGGAACACATTCTTAGAGGCAGAAGAGAAGGAGAAGGAATTAGAGACTCTGTGGAGAGGTGACTGGAAAGGGGAACCATGAAAGGGAACTAGGAGGGAGGGACAACATTTGAAGTTTAAATATAATAATAAACAAGAAAACTTATAAAAGCATATTGAGAAATATAATTGGGAACTATTCATATGAGGCAGCTACATGTACACACATGAGACTACAACACCAAACTGTTTGCTCTGGTCTCTTCCTCATGCCCACCTGTAGAGTTCTATGTTCCACATTCTGTTTCTTTAGGCCATTTCCTTCCAACCTCTTCTTGACAACACATTACTCACTTTAATTTTATTTTATGTTATACTTTTACATTTTATTCTTTACCTTGAGCCCAAAACTAAATATAAGGAGGGAAAACATTAACAGGCATGAAATATAATATAGCTATGATGATGAAAACTATGTACTTTGTAGTGATTCATGTAGAACATATAACTAACTTCGACAGCAAAGGAGCTTAAGAAGAGTCCCTATTCTTGCTTGCTGCATTGTCATTGCAAGCAGAGCTATTCCTGATGTAAGTAGAGATTTGTTTATACCATCAAAGAATGATATTGTTTATGTAAATGTTCATAAATTAGCTTTCTCTTCAATGAATCATCTTGGCTCCCTTAAACATAGAATTTATAGAAATGCATCTGCATTCTAATTCTGTAAGTTGCCTTTGCGATAGTTATACAATGTCAAGGTCAAACATATTTAATTTATAGTTGAATTAATTATATTATATCTTCCCCTCATTTTCCCAGAAGACTGCATCCTCTGTCTGAAGTACCACTCACTATTTAATCAAATTTGAAGGAAAATTTAAAATGTTGTCTTATTCGTTCTGGTATGTGAATATGAAGTGTGCTTTATCTATCTCACTGCTTATTGAGTTAAGATCTTAGCAGAAAATGCTCCTTAGCAATTCCTTTAATGAGGATGCTCATTAGTAAAATGGGAAAAGATATATTATGAAGAAAAGTAAAGCCTTTCTGAATATATAATAAGATTTAAAGAAAAAAGAATCCTGTTAGATAGACATTAATAATATAATTAATTAATGGGTTCTCCAAATTCTTCTGAAAAATAATAATATAATATGTGAAATATACTGGCATTTTTATGTACATTGGGGGAAAAGTACAGTAAGTACTGATATTTATATATATAAACTAAAGCAGTCAAGTGGAATCAGTGCTGTTATAGAATAGTAATTCAATACTATATCCGTAACTGTAGAGAAAATTCAAACCTTAATAGGAAAAGAACACACATCCCAAAAAAGTTCCCACCTTAATATAACCCAAGCTTAGCTGTGCAGTATCAGTCAATAGAGTGTTCTTAAGATTCTTATCACCACATCCTACATAATGGTCAGAGCAAAGTGTTTCCCTAGAACAACACTTCAATGCCAAACCCTAAAGAGGAAAATAGCAAGAATCTAGGTTGTGGAAATAACTTAGTAAAATGTGGTCTTAAAAGCTTAGGTACCTGAGTTTGATATACACACTATAAGTAAAAAGGGCTGTAAGTGATAGCATCTGCTTATTGTTCCAACAGTGGGGCAGGAGAAACCAAAAGTTGTTTCACATGTTCAATGATCAGCGAGTCTGGCCTTTTAGGTGAGCTATAAATACAAGTTAGAGACTGTTGGTCCTCTTACAGAGTCTCCCTCCTCCTCAGCGAATTCCAGCTCTTCTCTAATTCAACCACAGAGGTCAGCAGCTTCTCTATTGTTTGGTTGGGTGCAAATATCAGAATATGATTCTTTCAGCTGCTTATTGGGTCTTTTAGAAGGCAATAATAATAGGTCCATTTTGATGAGCATTTCACAGCCTTAGTAATGTTGTCCAATTTTGGGGCCTCTCCTTGAGCTAGATCCACCCTTGGGACTTTCCCTAGACCTTCTTTTCCTTGGGCTCTTCTTCATTTCCATCCCTGCAGCTTTTTTTTTCAGACAGGGGCAATTATGAATCAGAATTTTGACTGGGAGATAGCAACCCCATTCCTTATGTGATGCTCTGTCTTTCTGCTGGAGGTGAGGTCTACAGGTACTCTCTCAACACTGGTGGGCTTTACATCTTTGGTACCCCTCTTTGAGTCCTGAGAGTCTTTTACCTCCCAGGTCTCTGGTACATTCTGGAGGGTCCGCACAGTATCCTATCTCCAGAGGTTGCCTTTTTAAATAGTTTCTGCTGTCCCACAGGACTTCAGTCCTTTTCCCCTACCCAATACCAGATTAAAAAATGAGAAGTAAATAACCACAGAATAATGAGATAAGACAAGAATTAGTGTTAGTGACTAAGTATGAAAATGAAAATTATAACTAACCATTGTACTAAACTAAATAATTTCCATTGCCCAATCAAAACTTTTGGCAGTAATTTGTTACAAATCTGAAGCCTCAAATTTTCAAGATTTTATTCTTTCATTTTTATTTTGTTTGACGTGTTTGTGTGCCTCCCATGTGTGTTTGTCATCTCTCTCTGCCTCCCTCTTTGGTGTATGAATGTGTGTGTGTGTGTGTGTGTGTGTGTGTGTGTGTGTGTGTGTGTGTATGTGTGTGTGTGTGTGTGTTGTATTGTTGAGTATGATGCTGTTGGTGGTGGTTCTTACTAGAGCAAATGACATAACCAATGGTTTCAAACCCTGGTATTAAAGAACTTAGGTTGAAATGCTTGACTTTACAATATCTACTCCTACAATATCATTAAATACATAGATGTATTTATGTGTGCTCAGATGGGGACCAAGCATTTTAGAACTTCTTACTTCTTTAAATTCCAAATTTCATTGTAATAAGACATGTCTAAGAAATAGTGTCTATGTTTTAATTGAACAACTTTATTTAAAAAAAGAAGATAAATGTACAGATTTTAAACATTTTTGCATAAAAGTATACGAATGCATTTTTGTCAGTACTTGATTTGTTAAAGGTTTGATAGTGTGCATTAAAATCTTACTAGTTACAATGAGCATAAAGTACATGTGAAACAAGATGTAACCTGGAAATAGTCAAAGTTTTCTTGGTGTGTAAAGATTAAGCATAATGGTTTTTCATTCTTTTTTTTTTTTTTTTTTTTGCCTTTCTTTGTTCTTGAACTTCATATAGAATGTGAGTTGTTTCTGGGGTCTTCTGAACTTTCTGGGGTTAGTAACAAATTATCAGTGGCTGCATATTATGTCTGTTCTTTTGTGAAAGGGTTACCTCACTCTGGATGATATTCTCTAGATGCATCCATTTTCTTAAGAAATACAGTTTGTAAATTCAATATTAAACTTTGGCTTTTAAAATGTTAAACATATCTTTAGAGAAGTTTGTGTTTTAGAGTGTTTAGACCTACTCTACTACTGAAGCCATTTTCAGCTCTTGCAGCCTTAAGTAAAATATTTAAATGAAGTCAGAAAGTGACACAAATAAAAATTACTTAAGATATGTATAAAGCAATATAAATTCATGATTGATCTTTATATGATTCATTAACATCTAGATAAAATATAATAATGTTATAATAGTGATTTTATAATAACATTTATTGGATAAGATATATTCTGTTTGGTAATGAAACTCACTCTACAGAGTACTGAATCCTAGCATACTTCCCAAAACATCTGAGCCACCTTTTTCAATATTTCTCATCATGTTTAGTTTTTAAGAAATCTTGTAATCTTATATCTCATAAATCTCATAAAATATTTACAAGAAAAATATGCTGCAAAATTAAACCTCTATACTTACTCACAAATACAAAAATTAGCTATTTCCCGAAGCTGTGTATAGAAATTTTGATTTACACCAATGTGAAAACAGTGCAGAGTAAATTCGAAGTCACTGCTCAGTGAGAAGCTTTACTGTGTGATGTCTCTGCTGTTTTCTCTTTGAAGCAGGGCTTCTTTAGGTTACCCTCTTAAATAATAAATGTGCAGACCACAGCACCACATAGTCAAACTTAGGTTGAAGCAAGGTCCAGCTTCCCAACTTCTTTATTTTTGAGAATTCTGGGCATGTAAAGAATGAAGACACAATCACAGACAGTAGGATTACAATGAAAACAGAATATCCTTAAATTATTTTGGAATAAAGAAGAATTGCATGGGAATAGGAATATTTCAAAGGAATCATACAAAACTGGTTAACGTATCATACAGACAATGTATCTTCCACATAAGGAAGGTTTCTGTCATGTGACAGTGTCTCTTTGATGCAGGAGGCAGAAGGGAGAACACATTTTTGGGAAAAAATATGTACCTTTGAGAATGTTAAAAATACTACTGGTTGGGATTTTGCTCTTCCAGCTACAGAAATGTTTTGGCTGTGTGTAGACCACACATATAATTCAAGGCACTAGTCTGAGAACATCAGAATGTCTGGGTCTTTGTGACAAGCTGAAGTAGTAAATTCTACCTTCAGTGACAAACTCAGTCTAAAAAATAAGGTGTGCTGGTCATAGTGGTGCAGGGAAGCCAGATATGCTACAGGGTGCAAGGCAGGAAGACCAGAGTGCCAAGGCAGAAAGGCTTCCTCTTTGATGGCGTTTAGTTTTAGACAGTTTTAATACCAGCAATTGGGACACAGAAGCAAAGTGTCTCTGTTTGTTCAAGGTCAGCTTAGTCTGCATTGTGAGACACTACAAGTAAATTATTCAGAAGGTGGGAAAATGTAGTCCTCTCATATCATCTGTTCTGTCTTCCACAAGCACCAAGAAAAATTAGTGTAGTTCCACACACATCTACATATGTAAATATGCTACAAAAATAATAAGGGAAATATTTATTTAGGAAAAAGAAAAAGTTAATTTTTGACAAGATCATGAAATTAAAATTGCAAAAAAATAAAATTTACAGAATTAAAATTACAATTTTTTTCTTACAAACTTAGAAGCAAATATAAAAATCACATTAGTTCTAGAAAGAAGTAAAAACTATGAGATTATAAAATACGAAAATGAAAAGGTATTGCATGAGACAAAATAAAACTAAAAATTTAATAACATAATCCAAATATTATATTACACAAAGGATATTAATTATTCTCAATATTAGATATTTTTCCATGTAACATACTTTTGTCTGGCGTATACTTTTATGGGGTCTGTGTGTATGCTGCTTACATTTGGGTATGGTGTGCCTTTATTCTCAGTAAATTCTAGAATGTCTTTAATATTTTTATTTTTTCCCTAATGGAGATATCATTGAGTAGAGAACTATTGAACTTTCATGAGTGCATAAGCTTTCTGTTGTTGAAGCTCATATTTAATCCATTGTAGTCTGATAACATGTAAGGCATTGTTTAATTTTTCTTGTACATGGTCAAATTTGGAGGAGGATCAATAAAGTGCTGATCTATTCTTTAGCAAAGATATACTTTTTAAAAATATTTACTTTATACAAGTTTTGGGAGCACTTAAGCTGGGTCTGATTTGATTTAAAGCCTATGCCATAATGTACTCCATGACATCTGAAATACAGCCATACCAAAAACTGCTCCGGTACTCAAGAACCTAAATAGGCCATGGAAATAAGAACAAATCAAAACACCAAGGTTTCCTTAAACTTTAGTCACTAAAGGAACCCAGAAGTATCATCAGAGAAACAGAAGGGATGAAATAGCCCCACAAGTGAGCAATATGCTGACGGAAAGACCTTGAAACACCATTCTAAATAACATCGAATCCCATCCCTCAGGCTCAGAGAACTCTGCAGAAGAGGAGAAAGAAATAATTTAGGCTGATATGGATGCCTCCTCAGAGGCTCTGCCAGAGTTATACAGATACAGTTGTGGATGCTTGCATCTAAGCATCAGACTGAGCAAGGGGTCCCCAGTTAAGGATCTAAAGAAAGAACTGAAGGAATAGAAAGGGTCTGCAACTCCATAGGAAGAACATTATTAACCAACCAAACCCCCATAACTCCAAAGGACTAAAACACCAACCAATGAGTACATGTGGAGTGACCCATGGCTCCAACTGCATAGCTAGTAGAGGAAAGCTCTGTCTGGCATCAATGGGAGAAAAGGCCTTAGGTCCAATGAAGGTAAATTTCCCTAGTGTAGGGGAATGCCAAGGAGCTGAGGTTGGGAAGGTGGTTGGAAGAAGAAACACCTTTATGGGAGCAAGAGGAAGGATGGAGGGGTTGGGGAGGGGATAACATTTGAAATGTAAATAGAGAATATCTAATAAAATCAAACAAACAAAAGAATTTAAGACCACTGAGGATGTAAGCCACAACATTAGTAAGGCTTTCTAAATAAAACTAGACTGATACACATGTGAACTCAAAGAGCCCATGGCAGCATGCATAGGGCCTGCTCAGGTCTAAGCCAGGGTGGTCCTGGTACTGAATGAACACAAAATCAAAACCCTTACTCATTAGCTGTACACAATTAATAACAACTTGCAAAGGACAAAAGATCTCACTTGCTTCCACAACCACATTTAAGAAAAGGTCCAGGCTTGAAGCCCTTGGCCAACACAAAAGTTAATGATATTTTTGTTGTTGTTGTTGTTTTATTTTGTGGTTTTGGAACATTTTTGCCTCATATTGCTTTATCTGTGCTTACTATTTTTTAACTTACGTTTCTTTGCTTATATATTACGGTCCTTGATTTTGTGTTTTATAGGAATTCTTTATGTTCAAATGTGTGTGTCTCTGCATGTATCTGATTTTTGTTTCTATTTGTTTGGGCAATTTTTGTGGTTGTATTTGCTTTTTTCCATCGGCTACTTTTAAATGTTTATTTGTCCTATACTAATACTTTGTTTTTTTTTTTTTTTTTTTTTTTTTTTTTTTTTGTTGTATGTGTCTGTTTTCTAATTAGAGAGACTTAAAAAGAGGTGTGCTTTCTATATGTAGGGTACTGGGGATTAACTTAGGAGAGGCAAAACTACAGTTAGAATATATTCTATAGAAAAAGAAAACTATTTTCAATAAAATTTAGAACTGTAAAAGTTATTTATTTTACCTCACATTCCATGTATTTTATGTTTGTCTGTCTGTTTTTCTCTATCTTTCTTCCTTGCCCCCATGTTTGCAGGTGTGTGTACATGTGTGTGCATGTGTGCCTGTGCATGTGTGTGTGAACATGTGTAGGCATGTTTGTGTGTTCATGTGCATGTGTTTGTGTGTAAGAAAGTACATACAGGGATTTTGTATTCCACGTGAACCTGGAGTAATAGGTTGTTATATGCCATTCAATTTGAAAGTTAGGAATTGAGAATAGGGCTTGTCAAAAACTGTATGTACTCTTAACTGCTGAGACATCTTTCAAATTAATGCTAATTTTCTCTGTAATCTCACCAATATTAATTTCTAATATGATAAAACTCCTTAACATTACACCTACCTTCTTAACAATTTCATGTGCGAAATAATGAATAGCTAACCATGGAGTGATTATTGTATTTACACAAAGTGCATGAATAAAAATCTGCACATATTGAACAGGATTTCTCTCTGTATATTTCCTCCTTTGCAAAGGAAGCAATGGTTTTTCTGTTTCCACAAGTGTAACAACTTTGACTCCTTCACTGGAGTAAAACAGCGGGTAATGCATAGACTGCCCTATCAATGGCTTTATTCATTTTCTCTGATGTCTTTTAGTTGATCAGGTCAAAGGGCAGAATTTTCTTAAATACCTAAGGGTGAATGAAATTCATATTTCTGCATCCACCAATTATTGCTTTAATAAGTCAATAATCTGCAGCATTCTATAATGGTCATAAATACTGTGCATGATAGTCACTTCTTCTTTTGATAAGTAACAAAGACAGGGGTTGTCATGCCCATTTCTAGGAGCCTTCATAAGGTTTTTATGTGCCTTATGTAGCCTTCTTTACAATAATCAAGGTGAGCTGCTCATTTACATTTTCTATTTTCTTATCAATATTTGTTAACCTCTTTTTGTAACTATTTAGTAATATTATTACCATCATTATTATCATTGTTTTATAGTATTAATCTTGTCTGTGTTTGTGTATACCACAGTGAAGTTATAGAAAACATTGTAGTGCTATTTGTTTTCAATTATAATTCATTTATGCTAGATTGAAACTCACTAGGAAAGCTAAGCTACATTGGCCTCTTTACCAATTACAATCACAGCATACACTATCCACTATCTTTCACCTGCCCTAAATGTATAGTGAGAAAAGCACGTATATTCCTTGTTGCACAGGCAGGAGAAATAGCCCAAGTTTCTCATTCATTATTACACTTTGTGGTCTCTCAGAAACAACTCAGGATTTGGCTAATTTTGAAGCATTTTCTTCAGGTGACTTGCATTGTTTATGAAATTTCTATCTACTTGTAAAATAATCATGATAATGAAAAATTGATAACAAAAAATGAAGCCCAATTTCTCTGTCTTCTGGTAATCTGTGTCTGTCTGTCTCTGTTTCTCTGTTTCTTTAACTCACATTCTTTGTCTCTCTCTGTGTCTGTTTCTCTTATTCACTCAGATAAACAGACACACACAGACACATACAAACACACACACACATACATACATACATACATACATACACAACCACACACACAAACACACACAAACTTCAACTTAATCTTCAAGGTTATACTTGTTCAATTCTACTGAATAGTATAAGACACTGGATGAGAACAATCAGTGTGAGTAATTGCAAGTACCATGCAAAGGCTCAGACTATTAAACCTATTATGAGACAAAGAGGGAATGATAAAGACCACAGATGAGCCTTTCACAATATGTAAATTTATTTTAATAAACTGGACGACATTGTTTCAGTCAACTACCAAAGAACACTTATGTGGTATAGTTTTGTTTGCAAGTCCAGTATGTATTTAACATTCCTGTCCTTATTAATTGAAAGTAAATAATAAGAAATAGATGAAAGAGGATGTAAAAAAAAGAACATAGTGCAGGAATAGAACACAGCCATACAATTTACTCACAGATGATATTTGAGAACCCCTTCATTAGAACTGTTGGGTAACCACTGGTTGCAATAATAGGCTTGGGTTCTTTGCTTGATGATTTGAGCTATTAACTCCCGAGAGTCAGCACCAAAGTACTGCTCTGTAAAATTAGTTTTCTCCAGCTCTTTAAATCCACCTGTATCTGGCTGTCCCCAGCCTTTTTACTGGAATGAGCCCAGCATACCACCCAGTCAGGAACACATGGATTAAGGCAGGCTAATTGAATAGTAAAACATTAAAGGCCATTTAAATGTCAGTTTTTATGCCTTTTAGAAGCTGAGGGCTGTCAGTGTTGATACGGTTCCTTATGTGTTATAGAGTAAGGGGCTGAGTGGTGGCATGAGCAACTACTTCTAGGAAAACTTGTACTGAATTTTCTGGCAGTATATAAAGGATGCATGCAGAGTGTCAGAGGAGAATATGTATAAAAGAGACATATTGATTTAAAATACAGTGAGCTTCTTTGTGCTCTTCAACCTTGAAGTGCACAGAAATGACATCCACACCCATTTCCTCTCTCTTATCTTTCTCTCTAAGACTTTTTCTTGCCAATTTCAAGCACAGTATACAGAACAATAAAAGAAGTTGAAAAGCAGAAAACATCAATCTTCAAAGGTTCTAACCCTTCCAACTGTTGCTAGTTTGAGCAGTGTTTCAATTGAAAGCATGTATCTGCATGTATCTGTATGTACTTATAATCTGAAGTCACTGAGGGTCTATATGCTTTGTTCTTGACAATAGATCTTTTTGAACAGGTATATGTAAATATAGTATCTTCATTTTGCTCTTTAAAGTACATTCCTATAGAATAATTTTATACTTGCTATTTCTCTCTCACTCATTCTCTTTCCCTCCTTCCCTCTGTCCCTCCCTCCCTTTCTCTCTCTCTCTCTTTCTCTCTCTCTCTCTCTCTCTCTCTCTCTCTCTCTCTCTCTCTCTCTCTCTATCTCTCTCTCTCTCTCTATCTATCTCTATCTCTCTCTTTATCCCCGTGTGTGTGTGATTTACCAATTTTGGCAACTCAACCATAAGAAGTCTAAACTGTGTTTTTGCCCATTGAATTATCTATGTTTAGATAATTTTTAAACTGCTGGTGCTTGAGAATTTATTGTCTTGTCAAATTCTTTTGGAATGTTTCATGAATGAACATTCTTACTATTATAGTTGATGTATGTTTATCAACATGAAAAGAAAAACTTAAATGATGTTGCTACACTTATAGAAACACCTGTATAACCAACTTGTAAATCTTGAAATTTTAAAGTTAATGTTTACATCTTAAACAAAAATTAGTTGAACAAAACTTTTAGCAGACAGAAAAAATTCTTTAAAATTGTTAGTGCTTTTATTTTGTATCAAAACCCATAATCATTATCCTAAGGCAGGGGTAAGAATAGTTAGCTATGATTTCAAAATTTATCTAAAGATTTTAACTTTGTGTCATTTCTTATTTTTTATTACTAATTACTATTTTTTGAGAGAAGACCTTATTTTGTAGTATAGACTCAGTTGAGATCATGTAGCAAAGGATGATTTTAGAATTTTTGTTATATGTATGCCTCTTCACTACATTGGTTAGAGGTATGTGACCAAGCTACCCTGATCATTATGAGAACTGAAGCCAAGAATTCATGCACACTAGAAAAGTATTTTTTCAAATGAGTTATAGCAATACCCTGTGTCCTAATATTATTAAGGGGATGAGGCAGCTCTTGATTTATTGATTAATTATACCCTTTTTAATAATTTTTGCTTAAGGTTTCTCCCTAATTAAAAAAAAATGACTTAACTGACCTAGTATATAGTGTTTTAAGAAAGTAGCTCTCTGAATCTTCCACAAGCTTTCTCATAGGAACATCTTTATAAAAAATGCTGCTCATGGCGCCATTAATGGTCAAAAGAAGAATTGTGCAATCTTAAGCTTAATGTATCCTTTATTTTGGATCAAGATTTTTATTCAAGGGCAGATACTCAATTGTCAACAACTTCTACAACTTAAAGTATTAGGATGCAGACAAAGACTCAAACATGATGCTTCATGATTCTATATTAAATGTGATCTCATAGTAAAATGGCAAGAGTAGCTAATCCATGTATTATGTATGATGAAATAGCACTAAATGTACCCTTTACTTGTACAGAGGATACTGTCTGCCAATGTCCTTTTCTTACTGATGTCCTATTCAATTGCTGCAATTGTCGTGAAAAGAGAGGGTGTGGGAACCATCTACAATTCACAAATAAGGGGAGGCGAGCATGGCTGCTCATTTGCACAGCTAAAATAAAGAATTCAGAGTTAAAAAATGGGAAACATGTCATACAGAGCATTGCCCATTGGCCAAAACATTAATACCCTGACATTGTTCTTCCTCAATTGACAGCATGTTGTGTCTATATTCCCCCAATGCAATCTTTCTATTATCCTTATATACCTTTCCAGAACATACCTCAAGTTACAGCTTGAATATGAATATATGTGTATATATTCACTATATCATATACATCTCTTCTACTACATTAGGACATGAGGGAAAAGTCAACTTTTTTTCTGACAGCAACACTTTAAGAAGTAGTGACATTTTCTCCCGAGGTTTTAATTATACATACCTTTTTATAAGACAAACCTAAGGGAAAGGATTAATAAATGGACAGAGGTCACTGTCTGCCTAATTAAAATCCCTCTCTGGCACTATGAAAGCAGCAAATGTCCACAGCTATTAGAGCACTGTGTAAGAAATGCACTGGATGAACTAATAAAGTGTATTTTATCCTGTCAGTTCAGCTGCAGGTGTTGGGGGTGGGCATCCACTCAGGCCCATCCATGACTTAATAAAAATGCTTGTCCTGGACTCAGAAAACTTAACTAACCAGTCAGTGAACTTTCTGTTTCCCTGCTGGGATCTTGGATTTTAAATGAGTTTTCTATTCCTAAAAGCAATCACCTAAGCCAGTGGTTATGTGAGACTAGGGTAAAAGGAGAAGACAATAAAAATTAATGAACCTACCAGAATGCCCAGACTTGCAGACTGTAATTCTGGGCATGGGGAATAGAAGAAGAAGTTGGCACTGTCACAGTAGGCACAGATTTTAGTGTACAGTCAATGTTTTTTAATTTTTTTTTCTTTGCTTTGGTATTACTTTTGGTGAAAAGCACACTTAGGTTTTTTTTTTTGTTTGTTTGTTTGTTTTGTTTTGTTTTTTTGTAACTCTGAAACAAAACAGGAAGTACAGGGAACTACCCATGGAAACAACTAATCAGCAACAAAAAAAAAAAAAAAAAAAAAAAAAAAAAAAAAAAAAAAAAAAAAAAAAAACAATACAATAATAAAACACAGATAGCTGAGTTAATAGTATAAAATAGGGAAATAGTTTAATTTGTGTTTCTGTTAAATTTCTCTAAACAATGAGAAAATTGCAAGGTAATAAACGCTTTAACTCAGCTTACAGTTATATGTTATAGACTGTCATTGTGGGGAAGTTAAGGCAGGAACTTAAAACATCTAATCACATCATATCCAAGGTCAACCTTAGAGAATGTAAGTATACATGCTAGATTATTTCCTCACTGGCGCTCAGCACTGTTTTTTTTTTTTTTTTTTTTTTACTTGTATATAACCCGTTTCCTAGAGGCTGGTGTTATCTACAATGTGAATTTTCTTACATCAGATGATTTAGACAATCTTTCACAGAGCTGCCCAGAGGCTAATCCATATCAACAATCCCCTACTTATTTTTTCAGGTGAACAAATTTGTCTAGTTGGTCTCAAGATGACAAATCTAACCATCATAGTGGAAGAAAATTGGAATGCAGAAAATTCTCTCAGACTGGTTAGACATAATCACTATAATGCAAAAAAATAAATACTGTTTGAAAATAAATAGTATTGCCTGATCTAATGTTCAGATATTGCAAACTCGGGATAGGTTTTTCTGATATACAGTTCTTCTCTAAGGTTCTAATTCTCAAACTCCTTTCTATCCAGTTCACCTACTTGCATTGTACAGTGTCTGTTTTGCTAGGACTGTCATGAAGTTACATTAAGAAATGGCTGCTGGCTACTTTAGAAAGTTAGTCATGTATTTTATTTTATTTTTTTATTTTCATTCCCTAGCCCAATTTCTGTATAAAGACAGTGGTTCTCTTTTCAAAAGACTTACCTGAAAATTTACTATTATGTGAGGAACAGCCTCATCTTGGAAAATTATCTTGAGGAAAGTATGTGTAGAAGAAAACAAGGAACAATTTGAATTCAATAATGAGATGCAAGCTGGCATCCCTGTGTTCTGCTCAATAACATTCTCTGTTGAAGAACACTTTCTGTTGCAGACTGAAGTACAGTTCTTTGTTTCACATAGACTGATTCCTTAGGAATTACATAGCAATCCAATTGTCTGTCCCAGTTTCTCTTTTTATTTTCTTACAAATACGTATTTTATGATCTTAGACATTTGACTCTAAAGACAGTGATACATGGCTGAAGCTGGCAAGTTTTACTGCTTGCTAGAGCTTGCTAGGAACACGGCCCCATTGTTCTATTATGTTATCAGTAGCTTTCTATTTTTCACCACCTACGCTTGGCTGTCTTCCAATTTGTTCTTTAGTCATACATTGAACTCAAGGACTTACATGGCTCTGTCTCCTGAATATTGCTATTAAACATGTGTATCACCATTCCTAGACCCAAGCCCCTCTTCTCCTAGAGTTTACTGTGTCCTAAGTAGGGCCTGATCTCAGAAATCTTCTTGCCTTTGTCTACTGGGGCTAAAAATGTGTACCACCATTCCTGAGCTTAACTTTTCATTGCTAATATTCCTCAAGATCTAAATCAAAAGCCTCTATCTTCCAACCTTAAGATCTAAATCACAAGTGTGCCATCCATTTCTGAATTATCCCAGATTAAACACTGAAACTATTTCTTGTTTAGCTGCAAACACAAACAATAAGCTTTGATTTTTGCCTTGAGATTACCACTCCCTACATATCTTTATTGATTTTTGCATTATCTTTCTGACAAAGACAGATCATTAGTGAAGCTACCTATGTTCTTTGAGGTCAGTGAAACCATCATGCATTTTATATTTCATCCTTATATTTTGCATAGTCAAGAAATCCTATATAGAATAAGTCTGACATAGATTTATGTATGCTTGTACTCATGCTTTCAGTGTTCTTTCCCACAGCCATGATAGTTGTCCTGAAGGTCTCAGCCTCCATCTTGCTAAGGAACACCAGGCACATTCCTGATCCTTAGAATCATGCTGTTTCTGATTAGCATGGAGACATTAACCTTGGCAGTGAGAACATTCCCTGATAAACTTATCAGAGAGAATATTACCCAAATGAGGAAAATATATTAATTATTATACAAACAAGCCTGATGCCTAGAGCAGCTGTCAGCAGTCAAGAAGACCCACAGACTGATGGCTCCATTCCACTGTCCCTTCAGTGTCGATACTGGACCTAGCATTAATCCCATGTGTGTCATATTTTCTGACCCGATGGAATGGAGGTTTTCTCAAATAAAATGCAAGGAAAACCAATGGGAAAATTAGACATAGTGTGTGGTCTTAAATTTAGTGAAATGAACTCCCCAAACAGAGGCAGTTCTTATTACAATAATAAAATAAACAGGCATATAAAGTGTTTTAAGACAGCAATTACTCATCAAGAATTCACTGAAGAACTTCAGTTTCAAATTAATTAGCAAAATGTGACACAGAAAACTGTACAATCTAATTTCTGACTTTGTGGCTTGTCACCAATTAATTTTATTTCTCGTGGAAGCAAATAGGAAAGGTCTCCCTTGGGTAATCATTTTGCATTTCTTCTCAAAATCGAGAGGATAGTAAATATCATGTTGAACGCTTACAGTTGTACTTGCATGCTAGTAGTTTTATACATTCTTAATGCTGCAATTTTTTTAATATATTTTAATTCTTTTAATATATTTTATCATGTTTATATAACCCAACCAACAAAATTATTTTCATTGCTAATTTGTAACTATAATTTTGCTACTGTTGTGAATTGTAATATAAATTTTTTTGGAGATAGAAGCTTCCAAAGGAATCATAACCCATGAGTAGAGAATGGCTGTTTAATGCCACACATTATTACAAGAGGTAAATTTTTAAATACATACAAAATTATTTTCAATATAAGAGCACACAGATAACTTCTAATCAAAACAGCATTACCAGTATCGAGGATTAGCATTCTTCTCTAAATACATTAAAATACTACACATATCAACAATATATGTGACTAGATATGGCAAAATTGATGTTTGCCACACAAGAATGAGGGTTTGCATTTGGACCCAAAGAAGTCATGTACAAATCCTTACAGAGTGGTAGACATGTGACATTCCAAAGCTAGGAAATTTTAAACAGGAGGCACCTTGAAACTTACTGGCTAGTTCAGCTGAACTAGTGATGTTCAGGTTAAAGGGGAAGCACTTCCCTGAAAAGAAGCTGTAGAGTGATTGAGGAAGGCACATATAAACATCTGTTCTCTATATATATATATATATATATATATATATATATATATATATATATATATATATATATATATATATAGTGTGTCTCTGTGTGTGTGTGTGTGTGTGTGTGTGTGTGTGTATAGAAACATACAGAGAGAGAGAGAGAGAGACTGACAAACAGACAAACACACACGGATAAACAAAGTATATACAAAAGTACTCACAGTGTCCATGTTATAGGCAATAACACTATTTTGGTCATTCAGTAGATAGTGTGGAGAAATTATGTAATCTATACCCATTTGATGCTTTTTATTTGGTTTAAAAATCAAAGGCCCAACATCTTTACTTACTAAATAGTTATTCTATATCTAGTTATGCCCATGATACAGAATCAGTTTAAAAAGATGTCTTTAGCATTTTTAAGACTACCCAAGAAGCTAGGAAACAATGACTAAGAATATATGTGTTTGTGATAAATATTTGTGCCATAAATTTTCATGATGTCATAATTTTATGCTCTTGTTTTATTGTATGTAGTAATTCATCTCTGTTTATTAGAAATTAACCTTAAGCTCTGTTTCTTCTTCTTCTATAAGATAGTGTTCTTCATTATGTATTCAGTGCATTATTTTGTTCTGATAAGTCTTCCCTCTTTTCTCCCTAGCTTTTCAAAGTAAAACCCATGTAAAACTATTCTTCTTTAAGCATTTGTAAAATTTTCTATATTTAAATATTGCAAGCATTACACCACATAATTTTTGCATGTGCTCATTTAAAATACTGAATCTTTATTCTCATGCATTTAATTTCTTCATTATTTACAAAGAATTCTTTCATTTTTTAAATAGTCTGTGTTTCAAAAATATATTCTTAATAGTAAGTAATTTATTGTTGTTTGAAAACTCCTTTTGTGATTTTAGTTTCCCTGAGTTAAGCATATGGTCATTTAGAAGATTTTGTCCTCTTGGGTATTCATGAGAAGAGAAAGTTTGTTCCTCATAAGGACTTAGCATGTCAAAATGCAGAAGGAATCTGGTTACATCACTTTTTCAATTTATATCTGTTGTTGTCAGTAAAATTTCTTCATATGTAGAGATTTTATTTTTATATCCAATGATTTTGATTATTATTCATTTCTGTAATTCAACTAAGTTCTTCTCATGTGTTTTCTGGCTAAAATTTAAGATAAATACTTAACTTTTCTAATTTAGAGAACATATCACTGTTTTATTGCCCAATTTATTGACCTGAAACTTGTCATTCTCAAAATCAGAACTTATTTTCAATGTGTTTTCACTATTACTAGTTTACAAATAATTTTTATGCTTTCAAAATACTTTTAATCTTTGAAATTTTTATTTGATGTGTTGATTATAATCATTTGCACCCCAAACTCTTCCAAAATCATTCTCCCTCAACTTCATATTCTCTCTGGCTCTCTGGCTTTGTCTGTCTATCTGTATTTCAGTATTTATGTGTATGTGTGTGCATGGATGTTTCTCTGTGTGTGTGGGGGTGGGTGGGTGGGTGTGGGTGTGTGTCTGTGTCTGTGTGTGAGCTCAGGGGGTATAGTTTGACCCATTGAATCTAGTTTGTGTTGGTTGACTACTTCTATGTACAGGTCCTAAGTTGAAATATATGATTTACAATTCACAGGTCAAATCATTAAAAGAAAATTAATTTCCCCTCTACCAGCAGCAATGAGATATCAGCATCACTTCAGTTAGTATAAGGACTTCCTGCCCACAGATTTCCTATTCTTGGAGATGTCTGTCCTGAGTTTGTGCAGGTCTTGTGCACAGTGTCATAGTCCCATCAGTTTATAAGAGAATCTCCCATATTGAGTCTGGAAAGCTGTTCCCTGAAGTCATTCACCACCCATATATCATCTTTGTGTATTCTCTTCTCATGAATTTTAACTTATTCTTTGTATATAATATTTCTTTCACTTATATTTGATCTTTATCTTTACATCTCCATCTTTAGAAATAATGTATCCTCCATATTACATTCATCATCTCAGTACTACTGTAGCAAAACCTCCTAAGTTTATTTGAGACAATAGGAAGGGTTTATTGAGGGAAAGACTCCACCCTTCATAAGCTATGTTTCCTGGAGATTGAATTTATTGAAAGCAAGAGATCTTGGCTGAAAATGTTTCCAGACTCTGTAAAATAATAGTCTGTGGACATGTTTCCTGAATCTCAACACAAGAAGTGGATGTAGCTGTTGACAGAAAGATCTCACTGTATGTCTTTAGCTGGCAATAGAAAGAAAACTAGACAATTGGTGACAAGAAATGTGATTATTGTAAAATTCACCCTGAGGTTTCTAGACATTTATTCTGAGATGTGTGGTGAAAGTAATATGGAAGAGTTTCAGGCTAGTAGTCCTATAGTAGAGTAATCTACCTTGTCATTCTGGAAGGAGTTTCAGAGATTAGAAATCAGTTAACAGACAGTGGGGTCCTACTGCACAAGGGGCCTGAAAGCTGCTGAACATGAAACAGATGGCAGGATTAGATTCTCTGTAAGGACCTGAAAGGCCACTGTAGGAAGCTGGGAAGGTAAATATTTAGTTTCAATAATTTATTTTTTAAATGCAGTATATCCAGGTCATAGAATATTAATCATAAAAAGCTGATGAAACCAAGTGTGGCCAGCCCAATAGATAGGCACTATGCACTCTAGATCACATAAAAAGAAGTACAGGTCTAAATGAAGCCAATGTCGTCCAGCATGTGCCTCAGATATTCTACAAAGGGCTAAAGGATATCATCCCTGCATTGCTGGTTTTCAGTCTTATTTTTTTGCAGTCTTGCCATGCAATTCCACTGTGCCTCCATCCCTCTTTTCAATCTTTTGAACTGGAGCTTTTACTATTTGTGATTACAGGTCAGACATATATAACATTTCATAGTTACAAAGGAGCTTACAGTTTTTAATAGACTGCATGTGACTCAGTCTATACACATGTTTTAAACTTTGGACATATTAATTTGCAAATATTAATATTGTCTTGAGTCTGACAAAAATGATTTTGAAGTTTGAAACCATGAAGCTTTATGTCAGCATGTTAAAATTTACAAAGAATGGTAGAAATACTCAATTTGGAGAATGGCTTACAAAATAGCAAAAAAGGATTGTACGCCCAAAGAAGATAGGAACTGTACAGGAGACAGAGTCAATAAACGGAAGAACTGGAGCTTTAAGAAACTGAACAACCCCCCCTCCAAAAAAGCATAGACTGGCAAGAACTAGACTTCTGTGCACATATGTTGCATATGTGCAGCTTGTTCTTCATGTGTGTCTGAATAACTAGAGGGAAGACTTTCTGAAAAAGTGTTACCAGTATGTGGGATACATTGTTCTACCTGAGCTGCCTTGTCTGCCCTCAATGGATGATGAGATTAGCCCTGTAGAACTTCATGTATCAGGACAATATGGGGGCTACCTGCTCAGAGGAGAAGGGGTTGGGTACAGGTTCTGAGAGGGACCAGTGAGAAAGATGTAAAGTGAATAAATGAATACAAGAGATAAAAATAAAAATGCTGACACTTCGGTGTCTTCAGTCTGGAAATTTTCAAGTTCATGTATCTGTTCAAAGAATTGAAAAAAATACATATATACACACAAATAAGACATCAATAAGCCTTATCAAGAACAATGAGAAATACAAGTTTTGGTAACACTGCAAAGAGTGTGAAAGTTCTCAAGGACCAGGCCATTTTTTGGGGAGGTGGGGAGATTGTAATGCAAAAAAAGTAGGTATCTTTTATATTTTGACTGACAGATGTAAGCTACTTAAGCTGTTTTTACTGCAGGGATGGTTCAACATACAAAAGTCTATCAATTTAATCTCCCATATACACAAGTTGAGAGGAAGAAAAAAACAAATTCATTTCATCAGATGTTTAAAAAAAGCTTTAACAGAAGCCAACACCTGTCCTGTGATTAGGCTGTCAAGCAGATAAATAATCAAATTAATGTAGGGGAAAATATTCTTGTACAGATCAGGTAAACATACCTATACACAAAAAAAGATGATATACAGCAACTTGATAGTTCATATCAAAATAAACAGAAACTTAAAGCAATTCCACTAAAATCAAGGAGAAGACAAGTATGTTCACTTTCTCCATATCTATTCAACATAGTGCTTGAAGATTTAGCTGGAAAAATAAAACAACTAAAGTAGATCAATGAGATATAATTTGTAAAAGCAAAAGTCAAAGTATCAACCATTATTTGCAGATAAAATTATAGTACATATAAGTGGCCAGAAAAATTCTACCAGGGAACTCCTACAGCTGATAAATAATTTCATCAAAGTATTTGGATGCAAAATTAACTCAGAACAATCAGTAGGCCTTCTATATACAAACAATAAGTGGGATGAAAAAAAAAGTAGGGAAGACACAATATTCACAATAAATAAAATTTTCAGTTTTTCAAAAGTGTATATTCTCACTCTGCATTAAGATTTGTTTTTCATTTTTCACTCAATGATTCAAAATTTAGGCCTGCCTAATACAAAGTTTGAAGACTTAGGCTTGGCCTTTCTGTTTGTGACAATAAGAAACATATCTCTGTCCGTTTATGTCAAGTGTATCTGAATAGCATCCCAGAAGTGGGAAATAGTTCTTTGGAGTTTTGTGGTCAACTTTGCCTTTATTAATTGTGTTTTTTTTTTTTTCTTATGAGGTAATTGTTAAATTGATATACTATTGCCAAGGGTGTGTGTGTGTATGTGTGTGTGTGTGTGTGTGTGTGTGTGTGTATGTGTGTGTTTTATGTAGTGTTGGGTGTCACTAAAAAGTTCAGGAAATTTCAATATTAGTATTAGTAAAATAGCAGCTAAGACAGGAGAATAAAACACTTGAGGTCAGCTTAGTTTCATATTTTTATACACAGCCTAATTTATGCAGACCTTGGCATACATTAACTATAATAACAAAGGTAGAACTTAAATATGGCAATATTTTATAAATGTATAGATAAATTTGATTGTAATTATTATCTCACTTAGTCCTAGATTCTTAGAAAATGGAAAAATAATTAAAGAATAATTATTATAAAGTGAGTTACAGTAATTATCTTATCTTCAACAATTTAATTTTTTGTAACCTTGGCTTTTCTGGTGTGGTTATCAAGAGCAAAGGCTCTGCCTTGTTTTGAACTATGTATCAAGTGAAGATTTAGATCCTGGGATGTACTATTATATTATACATAATTAATTTTGACTAAAAAACATGGTGTTCTGTTATAGATAATTGGTATTTGCTGCTATTTTGACTCAAGCAGCAGAAATTTTAGAATAGGACACAGGATTCACAGCTACTCAAGTAGGCATGCCCTTCCTTACTCTAAAATCAATATAAATTGGGGTCAAACATTTACTGAACCACTTTGTGGTTTAGACGGGTTATGCTGAAAATGGTAGTCTAGAACTAGTATGTTTGAAAAATCTCAGAAACTGGTATTTACCTTCTAGTTAGGGGCCTCGGTTCTTCTTCAAATGAAGCACACATGTGTGGCTTGCTCAGTTTAGATGAAATTGAAATCTTGATATAAAAATCATTAAATGTATGATTAAAAATAAATCATTTTATAGATTTCTAGTATATTGAAAGTGTTTAATTAATAGATATTGTTTTCTACATTTCTGTTCCTTTCTAAAACAATGTCACTAAGGCATAGTGGAACAGTTTATAATATTTAAAATGGTCCACTATGGTCATAGTGCCTTATTTGTGCTAGCCAGAAGCTAGAATATTCCAGATGCCCCACAACAGAATAATGGATTTTTAAAAATGTGGTTTATTTACACAACAAAATACTCCTCAGACATTAAAAAGCAAGGGCAACCTAAGTTTTGCAGTCAAACTGATGGAACTAGAAAACATCATCCTGAGTGAGGTAACTCAGATCCAAAAGTGCATGCATGGTATATGCTAATGAATATGTGGATATTAGCCACACAAAAGTACAGAATACTCAAGATACAGTCCATGTAACTCAAAAAGGTCTATAAACCAAGGGCCTAAGTGAGGATGCTTCAGTCCCACTTGGGACAGAGAAGAAATCAACCAAAAGGGGAGGGGGGTAGGAGGGAATGGAGACAGTGAGGTGAGAGGTGGGGAAAAGGAATGAAACCTTGAGAGCCAGAAAACAGAATAGAAACAGGCAACCTTGAGAGAAAGGATGCTGGGACCCTTCAGATTATACCAGAGACCAGGGAGTTAAAAGACCCTCAGGACTCAAAGGAAGAGAACCTAAAATGGGGAGAAGGAGCTTGTAGTGCTCACTTCCAGCAAAACAACAGGGCAACAAGTGAGAAATGGGGTTGCTATCCCACCTTTAAACATTTGATCCATATTTGTTCCTGTATGAATAAACTGCAGAGATCAAATGGAAAAGGGCCTGAAGAAAAGAAGGTTCCAGGAAAGGCCCAAAAGTGATCCAGCTCAAGGGGAGGTCCCAAGGTCTGACAACATTATTGAGGCTATGAAGCAATCACCACAAGAGACCTACCATGACTGCCCTCTGAAAGATGCAATAGGCAGCTGAAAGAATCACAGGCAGATATTTGTACCCAGCCAATCAACAGAAGCTGCTGACCCCTGTGGTTTAATTAGGAAAAAGCAGGAGGAAGCTGAGGGCTACCCTATATAAGGACCAGCAGTCACCATTAACCTAGTCCCCTGAGATATCTCTGATGATGGTTCACCAACCAGGCAGCATACACCAGCTGATAAGATTTTACCAACATATAAACAGCAGAGGACTCCCAAGTCTAGGCACAGTCAGAGAAGATGGACCTATTCCTCAAGAGACTGGAAACCCCAGGAAGTTTAGAGGTCAGGTGGGTTGACAGGGGTTTATGAGATGTGAAACAGTCAGAGGGTAGACCCAGAAGGGAATAAAATATTTAGTGTAATAATAATAATAATAATAATAATAATAATAATAATAATAATAATAATAATAGTAATTGATAACAGAGCAAGAAATTGATTTAGATTTCAATATGGAATTTTCAGATTAGACTTCAATATGTAGTTTTGCAAATATCTTTAGCACACGTTTGAATGCACACACACACACACACACACACACACACACACACACACACATACCTATTGTTGAGGTTTGAAAATACTATATTGGTAATAATTCACAAATTTTGTCAGAAAAAGCCCATTGATAATGATCACATAAAACATATCTGGACCTCAGGGCCATGATAGTGATTAAAATTTTTTATATGCATGGTTTGAGATTTACATATTAGAGTAGTGTACCTGGAATTTTATATAGTTGGTTATCGTCATTTTACAGCACTAACTCACACAGCAACAACTGTCTCTAGAGAGCATCCTCTTCTATTTCTTTCTGCATTTCACAAACTGAAAACAACTTAATTCTTTGGGGATGAAACCTACAGGTAGAATACTTTTGAAGAGTTGAAGATTTGACTAGCTCTATTGAAATCTTTTTGAAAAAAAAAGTTGCTTCTCCTTCTTAGTTAAAAAGAAGAATCATTGCATAAGAATTTATAACCTTAATTTTGCACACTTAATACTAGAAATTTACTCAACAAAACCGATGCTTTTAATTATAACACCAAGGACTTTGCCTCTCTTTTGTTAAATGCAGATCAGCCCAAGAGGAATTAAAACTTATTAGCTCTTTTTTCGATTTCAAATAACATCAAATCCTGTCAAATATAATCAAGTTGATGTCCTCTCTTAATGTCTGCTCTAGTTTCCAGTAACTTTCAAGCAAGAGAAAACCACAGAGCTCTTTGATTATTACTCAGAATGTTGGCTTTCTTCTATTCCGAAGATACTTCCAAGTGCTCTCTCACTCCTCACTTGACTCCCAAACAATGAGTTGTTACCATATGTGGTAAATCACGATCTGTATGTATGTATTCATCATCTCTGGAGTTGATGTTCTATGTCAACACAATTTTTATATTTTATTTTATTTCCCAGATTTTAAACATTCTTTAAGAGCAATTGCACTGTATCTTACTGATGAAATAGCATGTGTAGAACTTTTCAGAATGTTCTAGTTGCTTGTCAGAAACAGTCAGAAAGGGGATATTTTAATCAGAATAAGCTCAAGAAATTTTTATTGTCATTGTTTCACTTGCCAGCAATGCTTTATTTTATGATCAAAGATTTAATGTGCACGTTCATGGTAAATTTCATAAAATCATTTATGGATACTGATACTGTAAGGTAATAAATAGCCTACAAACCAACATGAACTCCCTCAGTCACTTTAAATTTGTTTAGGTGAAGCAGGCTACACAGAGATACACTTAATACTGATTATAAATAAAGAAAAGACCAAGTTCAAAGAGGAAAATAAAATCCTTCGTGGAATTTTTAACACTTGACAGAATGAGGAAAGGCATGTCTAGAATGTATAATCCAGCAAAACTTTTATTAGTGTGAATGTTGTAAATGATAAAAACAAACAAGTATGAAACAACAAAAAATGTTAACATTCAGCCTCAGAGATAGGGAAGGAAGCCAGATTTTTATACATGGAAAGAATGTAAAGTAACCAGAGTTCTTCCAAGATTAAATTCAAAGTATGTTGAATGTGAACCTCCCTTTGTTTATTCTTACAAAAAGCACTAAATTAGTAGACAAGATGAAAGACAACAAAATGGCTCAACAGATATCGGTGGCTGTTGAGTTTGATCCCTGACAGGGTAGAAGACAAAAATAGCACCAATTCTTAAAATTTGTCCTCTGACCTCCATACTTTGGCCTAGAAATACACACACGCACACACACACACACACACACACACACACACACGTGCACACACACACACACACACACACACATGCACACACACACACACACAGAGAGAGAGAGAGAGAGAGCATGTAAATTAATAAACTAACACAGTATTTTAAGTAAAATAACAAAGGAAGTTAAGCAGAAATATTATTTACCTAGTTTGTCAATATCACAAGTGGCTAGCATTGTATTGTTATGTTTCTTAGTGCAACTGCTAAACATGCTTCTGTGAGTCATAGCTTCAAAAAAAAAAAAAAAAAAACAACAAAAGTATCAAGGGATTTTGGTAGACAGATCATACATTCAAGGCCAAACTGAGAGTCAGCCTCAAAATTAAAAAAAAAAAAAAAAAAGAACAGAAAATGTGTTGTGGACATGGCTGAGTGGGAGTCAATTTGTTTGGCTTGAGTAAGACTCAAAATTTGATCTGCAGCATTGCACCCCCCAATAAGAATCATATTTTCATATTATGAGTCATGTTTCTGTTAACAGTTTCATTGTTGGCCTGTTGGGTACAATAGCTCTAAAGCTATCTAAAGCTAACATCCGTAATACAAACCCAGTGTCTAGTTACAGATCTCTCAAGCAACCTATTCCACAGCTAGTGTTACTATGAACTGCTAAATACTGTTTACCACTCAGAATCAACTCTGCATCATAACTGTAGTCTATGGTGGCAAAGATATCACTGTATTTTATGTTCTGCAATCCTAAAAGATAATGAGTAATTGAAAGGCTCATTGTATATTTGATTGAAATTATGTACAAAATGTGCCCACATAAATTTTCATTGGCTATAGTTTTGATGACATTTTAACATAGATGGAGAAGGGGATTTTGATGCTTTGTTCTTATCATTGATACTTTGAAAATTTTGTTGTCTACCTGCTAAAATAGCAAGAGCCAGCTTTCTTCAGAGCTATAATTCCTGGTAGGTTGTTTATGGCTCAGTCAGTGCACTGTGCTGAACCCATGCACTATCTAGAATCCCAAACTGGAATTTAGTGAGTTAAGAAAAGGTATACATGGAGTTGTGAAGGAGACATGTAGTGGAGTTTGGGAAGGGTTTTATTCTGGGCACTGAAATTGTTTCCTAAATACTTATACGTGAATGAAATCATCACCAGTAAATAAAACATATACTTAAAAATTTCCATGAGATCAATTTGTCTCTACTTCTGAGAAGTTACAAGTTGATGGTGATAAAACCACCAAAAGATAGTGCAAAATATAATTTTATAAATATTTAGTTCTACCCTAAAACCTTGGGATTATGCTAAACTATTTCTTAAACACTACATGATCCTACATGATGCCACATCCTACTATCTGATTTTATATTTCCTGCTTGAGAAGTGTGTTTTGTCTGAAATAGTAACTGTTAATAAATAACACTCACTTGATAAATAATGTCTGCTTTTCTTGCCAAATCCACAATACCTTTGTAATCCATATAAATCTTATCTGGTAAAGTGACATATTTCCTATGCTGTCTTATTATTTTATTCAAAATAATAACAGCTGAGATCACTCATTGCCATCTTTCTAGGATTGCGAGCTATAATAAGTCCATGCCAGCTTATGTGGAAATGGCTTCTTTCCTCTCCTGCCAATATAGCTCCACGAGGGACATGCCAATAAGTATTAATAGTTTTCATTTGTGGTTTTAATTCATTGGGTAAAACACATCAAATCCCTTTGGATACATATTTGTTGAGTATTAAACTTATCATGAGAAGGTCTTATGAAAATTGCAACAGTGGGTATCAAGTCAGTACCGAATATTTGTGGTATAATAGAAGTCCAGCTACATTGCCTTTAGATCTATAGACAGATATTAATGTAGGACTGCCACCCCTCCCATTAATGCCAGATATGGCAACCCTCTGGAACATATGCAGCTGAAGCCATAGATCCCTCCATATGCATACTTTGGTTGATGGTTGAGCTTTCAGGATCTGGTTGGTTGATATTGTTGTTTCTTAGGCATTGCAAACCCCTTCAACTTCTTCAGTCCTTCTGCTAACTCTTTCATTAGAGTCCCTGTGCTCAGGCTGATGGTTGGCTGGAATTATCTGTATCTGTTTGGTCAGGATCTGGCAGTGCCTCTCAGGGAACAGTTATACAAGGTTACTGGCAGCAAACAATTCTTGGCAACAGCAACAGTGTCTGGATTTGGTGTGTGAGGATGGGATGGATGCATAGGAGGAAATGTCTCTAGATGGCCTTCCTTCAATCTCTGTTCTACTCTTTATCCTTTTATTTATTTTAGACAGGAGCAAATCCGAGTTAATATTTTTGAGATGGGTGGCTGGCCCTATACTACAACCAAGGTTGTTCTTAACCTTTGGATATGGTCTCTACAGTTTCTCGCACTCATTTGTTTGGTATTTCAGGTGATGTCATTCTCATTAGGTCTAGGAATATTATTGCTATCCTTGCATTCTTGTAGTCACCCCCAGATGGGTCTTGTGGTAGATTAATTTTTAGCTTCCTGAGGAACTGCTGTATTGGTTTCTACAGTGGCTGTGTAAGTTTGCTTTTTCATCAGTAATGGAGAAGTCTTCCCTTTGCTCCCCTTCCTCACCAGCTTGAGCTATTAATGATCTTGTTTTATTCATCCTAGCTATTATGACATAAGTAATATGGGATATTAAAGTAGTTCTGATTTTCATTTCCATGATGGCTAAAATTGTTGAATACTTATTTAAGTGTTTTGTAGCAATTTGTGATTGTTCTGCTTAGAGCTGCACACCATTTTAATTAGTTTGTTTAACTTTGATATCTACTTTGTTATATATTTTAGATAGTAGTTCTATATAAGATGTTGAATTGGTAACAGTCTTTTTCCATTCTGTATTCATCTGCTTTGGCAAATTTTTGTCATTGGCTTATATGAATTTCAAAAGCTGTCCTAAATCTAGGGTTACAAAGATGAAAAAAAAAATAGAAAAAAGAATATAAAAGAAAAATAAAAATACAGTTTGTTACTAAGGGGGATTCTGTGTGATGGAAGTGAACTAGCTACTCATGCCAGGTGTCTGACCTGAATGTCCTGACACAGCAGAAATAGAACATCCAGAGAGTAATAAAATTAGAATACAGAAGAAGGCAAAGGTTATCTTTCCATGCCAGAGAATCAAACCAAATTCCAAAACAAATACATAATAGTTGCAATACTACAAAACCAATGTTACAGTAACTTCTTTGGAATGAATCTGCACCTCCTGCCACTGTTGCCCACACACTCAAATAGTAGCAAACATCAGTGAAAGTTCCCATAGATTATTCTCTAAGAAGAGACTGTCTTCTTATTCAAAACTCAAAGAAAGAAAGAAATCAATAACGTAGACTAACATATACAATGCAAAAATATTAACTTTCCTTTTTATCACTTTTAAATTTCTATGCTTGGAGATGATTAATACATTAATAATCTCTTTTGAAGATATAAGTTTACTTGTATATATTTGGGGAAAATAGAGAGGTGCATTCATTAATCACAGATATTTCAAGAAATTCAAGGGTCTATTAAATGGATGCTTAGAGTCATGTGTGCTCCAGGTGTGGTGGTGCATGCACTTAGTTTCACCCCTCAGAACGAGAGCATGAGAATAAGCGTGATTTAAAGCATGCCTAGGCTACATAGAAAATCCCAGACCAACGTGAATTGCATAGTGATATTTCTCACTCCACTTAAATTTCTATCTTGCTTGCAAAAAGTACACAAATTGAAAAATAAGTCCATATTAACAAAAATGCCAAAGTAGGAAACACACACTGATTATTGCTTCAATTGTAATATATTACAGTATTAGCCACCAAAATAGCAAAATATTTGTATAAAACAAAAACATTTACCAATATAATAGATTTGAGTACTTAGAGTTGGGCAATGAATATGACCAAAGATATTCTTCATGGTTCTGATTTCATATAAGAAAACTTCATTTTAGTACATGGTAACATTAAAATTTGGCTTGTGTATGCAGAAAAATAACTAGCATTGTTTCTCCTGCTAGTGTTAAAAATCTTTTTGAGGATTAATATAAGGAAAACCATCAAAGAAATCCACCATATAAACAAACTCAAAGAACAAAATCACATGGTCATCTCACTAGATGCTGAGAAAGCATTTGACAAAATTCAACAAACCTTCATGTTAAAAGTCCTGGAAAGAACAGGAATCCAAATTTCATACTTAAACATAATAAAAGCAATATACAGCTAACCAACAGCCAACATCAAACTTAAGGGTGGAAAATTTGAAGCAATCCCACTAATATCAGGGACTCCACAAGGCTGCCCACTCTCCCCCTACCTATTCAACATAGTACTGGAAGTCCTGGCTGAAGCAATTAGACAGCAAAAGGAGATCAAGGGGATACAAATCTTAAAGGAAGAGATAAAAACATCACTCTTTGCCGATGACATTATAGTGTACTTAAGTGACCCCAAAAACTCTACCAGAGAACTCCTACAGCTGATAAACAAGTTCAGCAAAGTGGCTAGATAAAAAATCAACTCAAACAAATCAGTAGCCTTCTTATACTCAAAGGACAAACATGTGGAGAAAGAAATTAGGGAAAAGGTACCCTTCAAAATTGACACAAAAACTATGAAAACCTTGGTGTGACTCTAATTAAGCAAGTGAAGGACCTGTACTAAAAGAACTTCAAACATATAAAGAAGGAAATTGAGGATGATCTCAGAAAATGGAAAGCTCTCCCATGCTCATGGATTGGAAAGATCAATATTTTAAAAATGGCCATCCTACCAAAAGCAATCTACAGATTCAATGCAATTCCCATCAAAATTCCAACCCAGTTCTTCAAGGAATTGGAAAGATCAATGTGTAATTTCATATGAAACAACAAAAGACCTAGAATAGTGAAATCCATCCTCAACAAAAAGAAAATATCTGCGGGAATCACTAACCCTGACCTCAAGCTATATTACAAGTAAATTGTGCTGAAAACTGCATGGTACTGGTACAGAAATAAGCATGTGGATCAATGGAATAGAATAGAAGATCCAGAAATGAGCCCTCACTTATATGGTCACCTGATTTTTGACAAAGGAGCCATAAACATTCGATTGAAAAAGGACAGCCTATTCAACAAATGGTGCTGGTCCAATTGGCACTCAACATGCAAAAGAATAAAAATAGACCATTTCTTATCTTTTTGTACAAAGCTCAAGTGTAAGTTGATCAATGATCTCCTTATTAAACCAGATACACTGAAACTATTCGATGAGAAAGTAGGGAAAACTTTAGAACATATAGGCACAGGAGAAAATTTTCTAAACAAAACACAAATGGCTCAAGCTCTAAGATTAAAGATTAACAAATGGGACTCAATGAGATTGCAGAGTTTCTGTAAGGATAAGGACATTGTCAAGAAAACAAAACGGCAGCCAACAAATGAGAAAAGATTTTTACCAACCCCACATCAGATAGAGGCCTAATATCTAAGGTATACAAAGAACTCAAAAAGGTAGAAACCAGAGAATCAAATAACCATATTACTAATGGGGTACAGAGCTAAACAAAACATTCTCAGTTGAGGAATATAGAAAGGCTGAGAAATATCTGAGGAAGTGCTCCACATCTTTAGCCCTCAGGGAAATGCAAATCAAAACAATCCTGAGATTCCACCTCACACCAGTCAGATTGGCCAAGATCCAAAACTCAGATGACAACAGATGCTGGCGAGGTTGCAGAGAAAGAGGAACACTTCTCCAATGTTGGTGGGGTTGCAAACTAATACAACCACTCTGGAAATCAGTCTGGCGATACCTCAGAAAATTGGACATAATACTACCTGAAGACCCAGCTATTCCACTTCTGGGCATATACCCCAGAGACACCTTAGTACACAAAAAAGATATATGCACCACAATGTTCATAGCAGCTCTATTCATAATAGCCAGAAGCTGGAAACAACCCACATGTCCTTCAGAAGATGAATGGATTCAAAACTTGTGGTACATTTACACAATGGAATACTACTCAGCCACCAGAAACAATGACTTGACCAAATTCTTAAGAAAATGGCTGCATCTAGAGACTATCATTCTGAGTGAGATAACCCACTCACAAAAGAACAGACATAATATGCAGTCACTGATAATGGGATGCTAACCCCAGAGGCTCGCACTGCCCCAGAAACAACTCACAGACTGTATGAAGTCCAAGAAATAAAGAAAACAAAACAAAACAAAACAAAAAAATATCTTTATACAACAAGAAAACTTTGACTATTTTCATGTTACATTTTGTTTTACATGTACTTTATGCTCATTGTAACTATTAAGTTTTCACTGCATACTATCAAACCTTTTAAAAGATCAAGTACTGACTAAAAAATATATTCATACAGTTTTATGTAAAAATTATTTTAAAATCTGAAAAAAAAGTACTGACAAAAATGTATTGTATAATTTTATGCAAAAATGCTTAAAACCTGTACATTTATCTTTTTGTAAAATAAATTGTTAAAAAAAGAAAAAGTTTAATCAATATTATGAAGTATATGAATAAAACATATAAAAAATCTTTTCGAAATCTATGAACACTTAGATGTAAGATTTGAAAACAATGATACTGGGAAAAAATAAAGATCACATCATAAAATCATGCAATAAATGAGAATTTTTGAGAATTTGACTTACTATGTAGTTTTGATATAACTGAATTTTATTAAGTAGTCCAGGCTGATCTTAAATACACAGAAATCTGCCTGCCTTTGCCTGCTAAGTGCTGGATTTATGTAAGTGTTTAAGCCTACCTGAATCAAAGTTGTTATGAGGAAACGCTCTTATGATGCAGTAAAACAAAGCCAACAGTGAAGAAACCATATGTAAATCTCAAAATACTTTGCAAAGGAAACCATCAACAGAGTGAAAAGAACATAGTGATAAATCCAATGTAGCTGAAGCAACAGGCATTTGTGAACCATCCAATGTAGGAGCTAGAAAATTATCTATTTCGGTGCTAAGTACCAAGTGCTCCTAATGACTGAACCAACTCTTTATCCTCCTATTCTACAGTGTTTCTCAACAGTCTCAACTATAATTCAAAATTTTTCATGATAAAGACTCATAGTTTGTCATCATATTTCAATAATAATATTCTAATTTTCAGAAGATAAGTCTTATCTGATTGAGGTTTATTTTTAACAACTTGAGTATAACAAAGAAGATACTCATATTCTAGCAACTTATGCAGAATACAAATACTTTGTTATATAGCTTGAGGTCAGGGTTAGTGAGTGATTCCTGCAGATGTTTTCTTGTCCCTGACCTCAAACTATATTGCAAGGCAATTGAGCTAAAAACTGCAAGGTACTGGTACAGAGATAGGCAAGTGGATCAATGAAAAAGAACATTCAGAAATGAACCCTCATATATGTGGTCACCCGATTTTTGAGAAAGGAGCTATAAACATTCAATGGAAAAAAGACAGCTTATTCAACAAATGGTGTTGGTCCAACTGGCATTCAGCATGAAGAAGAAGAAAAATAGACCCTTTCTTATCTCTTTGTACAAAACTCAAGTGCAAATGGATCAAAGATCTCCACATTAAACCAGGTACACTGAAACTATTAGATGAGAAAGTAGGGAAAACCTTAGGACACATAGGCACAGAAGAAAATTTCTTGAACAGAATACCAATGACTTATGCTCTAAGGTCAAAGATTGACAAATGGGACTTAATGAGATTGCAAAGTTTCTTTAAGGCTAAAAACACTGTCAAGGAAACAAAACAGCAGCCAATAGAGTGGGAAATGGTCTTTACCAATCCCACATCAGATAGAGGCCCAATATCCAAGGTAGACAAAAAACTCAAGAAGCTAGACACCAGAGAACCAAACAACACTATTAAAAATGGGGTGCTGAACTAAACAAAAAGTTCTCTATTGAGAAATATTGAATGGCTGAGAAGTATCTAAGGAAGGGCTTGACATCATTACTTATCAGGGAAATGCAAATCAAAACAACTCTGACTTTCCACCTCACACCAGTCAGATTGGCCAAGATCCAAAACTCAGATGACAGCAAATGCTGGCGAAATGTGGAGAAAGATGAACACTTCTCCACTGTTGATGGGGATGTAAACTGGTACAACCACTGTGGAAATTAGTCTGAGGATTTCTCAGAAAATTGGACATAGTACTACCTGAAAACCCAGTTATTCCACTTCTGGGCATACACTCTAGAGAAGCTCCAACAAACAGCAAAGACACATGAACCGCAATCTTCATAGTAGCTTTATTTATAATAGCCAGAAGCTGGAAAGAACCCAGATGTCCTTCAGTAGATGAATGCATATAAAAATTGCTGTACATTTACACAATAGAGTACTACTCAGCCATCAGAAACAGTGACTTTATGAAATTCTTAAGAAAATGGGTGCATCTAGAGAATATCCTGTTAAGTGAGATAACCCAGTGACAAAAGAACAGACATAATATACCGTCACTGATAATTGGATACTAACCCCAGAAAGCTCTGAACACCCCAGAAACAACTCACAGACTATATGAAGTTCAAGAAAATAAAAGAAAAGAAAAGAAAACAAAAGAAAAGAAAAAAAAACTATTATACTAAATCCTTACACACTAAGAAAACTTTGACTAATTCCAGGTTACGTCCTGATTTACATGTACTTTATGCTTATTGTAACTCGCAAGATCTTAATGCACACTTTGAAACCCTTAAAATAAAATAGTAAAATTAAAAAATAAGCTATATGTATTTGCTTTTTTGGTTTTTTTTTTTTTTTTTTGTATTTTTTAGTAAAATGATGTGTAAATGTCTAATAGGTTCATTTACTTCATAGTAATACTTTGCTCTAGCATATCAGAATCATTTTGTCTGTATGATGTGTCTATTGGTGAGGGTGGGTTTTCTCGTTTTTTATGTGAGAGCCAACATGTGATGTAAATTGTCGTCATGTTTTTTTTATGAACTTGTTTGCTGTTGTGTTTGATGCATAGATATTAAAAATTGTAATGTCTTCTAGGTGAATTTTTTTCTGTGATAAATGTGACATGAACTTCATGTCTTTTGATTAGTTTTGGAGTATTATTTTTGTCAAACATTAAAATGGCCATACCATTAAAAATAAATAAATAAAATGTGTACATTAATTTAAAACAATCAAGTACTGACAAAAATGTATTTATATACTTTTATGAAAAATGCTTTTAAAATCTGTCCATTTATCTCTGTTTTTTAAATAAAGTTTTTCAATTAATAATTCTTCATTTAAACTAAAAACGTCATTAAAAATCTTTTAAAACTGTTGAACACTACATTTATAAGTAAACACAGGAATGTGTACAAAAAAAAGGAGAGAAAATGCTTTACAACAGTATGTGTCTTTAAATCATTGGCTGGTGTCAGTTTCTGGGGTCTGCACAGTTCTCTCTTGTTGTTGCCCCTCTGTTTGGGCTGGTTTCTTCTCTGTTCTCAAGCAGGCTTGCCCAACTTTCTTACAACAAGCAGGGCCTTTTGACTTTGCTTTTCTGTGTGCCTAGGAGGGTCTCTTTCATCCTCTCAGCTACTCCTTGCAGGTCCTCAAACTTCATGTCAGCCTTGCCATTCCATTATTTCAAGCAACTTCCCAGGCCAACACTGAAGTGGAAACTTAAGTGTTCTTTGGAAAGTCAGTTGCTTTGGATTGTTTTTGGCTGAGGTAAACATGTAAAGGAATGTGTCACTGAAGGAGAGACTAGAGAAAGAATTCTAAAGCAAGAACAGGAAAGTGAACATGAAATGGATCCTTGGCTAGTGGCGTACATGTAATATCGTGCTTTATATTGCATAGTAAATCTTCATCTTTTGGGAATTCATAGAAAGAAACACACCAAAATAACTTCTGTTGGTGTGTTGTATATAGTTTCTTGCTACTTCTGTGCACATGAACTGATTGGTAGAAGGATGTCAATTCAGACAGGCTTACGTGCTAAGGCAAGACCTGTGAAGGACTCATGATGTTTTGAGGGATTATAAATAGGCCCAAAGGGACTGGGATGGAGGTTGAACTTGGCTAGTTTGCATAGCTAAATGCTACGGGCACTTTGTGTAAGAAAATCAGCAAAGGTCTTTGAATTATGGAATATATATTCTAATATTAAAGATAAATGATAGTTTAATAGAAATTGAAGGTACATTGTAGTGATTGGTATTAAATGATGACTTTTTATGATGACATTTTTCCTTTTTATTACAAATAATTTTATACACAAGAATTTAGCCACTTGAAAGCTATGGAATATAAGAAGATTATTAGATTCAGTTCTCTCCTTTTTATATAAGTAATAAATACATATTAGCTCTCATATATGTTCAAAATCAATATTAAAACATGTATTTATAAAACATGACAACATTTTATAATAAATACATCTGTGAAATTGAAAAGATTAATAATGTTGCAAATATTCTAAACCTCTTAGTTTATGGTATTAGGTAATTGTGGCTTTTGCTTAATAGACTTAGTGGATTATGCTGGCTTCTTACTATCCCAAACTAAATATTAAATGATATATATATTTCACTGTTTGTGTATCTGTTTGTGTGTGTGTGTGTGTCTGTGTGTGTGTGTGTGTGTGTGTGTGTGTCTGTGTGTGTGTGTGTATGTGTGTGTGTGTGTGTGAGAGAGAGAGAGAGAGAGAGAGAGAGAGAGAGAGAGAGAGAAAGAGAGAGAGAGAGAGATTGTGTGTGACTTTGTGTGTGTGCATGCATATTTGCAGGTATACTCATGCTATGCATGCAGGCATGTAAATGTAAAACCACACAAGCAAGTGCAAGGATTAGAGATTACAAATTACCTGAAATAGCTAAGCATCCAGGCTCAATTTTTTTTTTTTTTTTTTTTTTTTTTTTTTTTTTTGCTATCTACTGTTTTAGTGTTCCAAGATTACAAGTATGTCTTACCATAACCAGGTTTTAACTTGTGTGCTGGAAATTAATTCACATCTTCATACTTGTTTGACAGGCATAGTCCTGACTGAGCTATTTTCACAGACTCCCCTACCCAAATTATATCTTTACTGATGTTTTATTATTTTGTAATTTCTCTATTTAATCTTCTTTTTGAAAAAACGACATCTATGTGTTTATCAACACTTAGTCTCTAGTAGCTAGACATATGTCCTTGAAAGTGGATGATGTACATGAAGTGTGTCTTCAACATATGGAGAATGGTGTGATACAATAACTTCATGAATATATGTGCTTATGTGTGTGCCTGTGCCTGTGATGGAGTGTTTGTATGTGTCTGTGTGTGGGTATCTGTTTGTGTGTCTGAGTACTAAACATACATGTTCCTGATAAGACCAGAGAAGGATGCTAGAATTCTGCTTATATCATATTCTCCCTTATATCTTTGAGATCAAGTCTCATTGATCAAAATGTCTCACTTTCCCACAGGAATAAATGTACATAAGGCGATGCCTGGTTTCTTACAGGGATGTTGTGGATTTGAACTCAGAATTCATGTTCATGAAACAAGTAAGGCTATGAGTGTGCTTTTCTTCCTTAGATATTTCTATCCTTTGTCCTTCTGAAATTTTCTTCCTATTGAGCAATTGATATTGTTTCATATCTGAAAAGTCACATCATATTTAATGTTCCTAAATTTTCATCAACAGATGTATGGACATTGCTTCCAGTAATGACCACAAATAGCACTACAATTATCAGGTTTATATGCAATCTTTTCAAGTTTTGTGTATATTTTAATTGAAGTTATTTATCTCGTTTCCAACAATGTTTTTTCTAATGTCATGGTGCTGATCCAAAAATCAGGAGAAATTAAAGTACTGTGAAATATTCACTGATTAAATGTGTTTTTAATTATGAAGTATTTGGTAAAAATGTATCTCTTAGCATGTGTGAGAAGCATAATTAGCCTTAAAAGGCAGATATTGTAACATTTGACTAATACCCAAGGAAACTGTGAATTAAAATTGCCATCACCGTTATTTATGTCACTGTAAAATTCACAGGCTTCAGATATTAAAATTGTGGTCCCAGGATTAAGAACAACACAAATAATATTTGTAATAAAAATGAAGCACAAGAATTCATGTAATTCCCCATCTAACCAACCCTGTCATTTTGATTGAGTGTTTTAGATAGCTATAATAATTTTATCTTCATTATATATATTCTTCCTATAGTTTTTTATATTCTGACTTGAAAGGGAGTTTGTATCACACAAGTATTTGGAAACATAGCCAAATTTTCATTAATTTTTATTTATCAAAAATGTCTAACATGAGAACATATCAAACAATAATTATGTTGCCATAAAACATTATACTGATACTTTCTTGGACTATGTGTGATGAATTTATATTATATAGTAATATTATGACTCATTTTTATCTTGATGTATTCTACTGTATTGGTTCTTGTAAAAATGTCCCCTGGATAATTACACTCAAACTGATAAATTGATTTTCCTTTAACTTTTGTAATATTTGATCATCTGTATCATATAATTTTTCAAATGTTTCTATGTTTCTCATATTTATGAGATACACAAGATGTTGTTGGTAATATCAAATGACAATCTGATGAGTTCTATAACTACCTGAGAGATGTCACCTCTAGCCATGACTATGACATGTATAGTTTTTTGTCATTAATTGTCGTGGAGAATCCTACCTACTAGAAATAGGATGATCTGTGCTTGCATCCTGAATTGTGCAAAAAGGAGAAAATGTATTTCACGCACACATTCATCACTTCTTGACAACAAAAGCAATGAGATCAGCTCTCTTAACTCCTTTATATCTTTTCCGCTGTGATAAAGTTTCTTCTTAAGATGCTTTTGTTAGAGTATTTGATCACAACAATAGGAAAATTAAAAAAGACACAAAATTTTTCATGTAGCCCGCAAGCTTGGTAAAATAAACACCCTGATTTAGTGTTCTTTCCTATGGCTGTTAAGATCTGCTAGTGGAAGTGTAAGAACAGACACAGCAATTACACAACACCTGGAGAAATGTGCTGACTCAGAAGCCACCCACAACCCTGTACACCGGATATGTCAGTGGGCCACGATCCTGAGGAACTACCAGACTGAATTCCAGAGTGGTTTAGACCAGTTTGCAATCCCACCAACTGTACTCACCTCTCTCTCTCTCTCTCTCTCTCTCTCTCTCTCTCTCTCTCTCTCTCTCTCTCTCTCTCTCTCTCTCTCTATCTATCTATCTATCTCTATTTATCCATCCATCTATCTCTATCTCTCTTCTCTCTTTCTTTGTTTTGTTTGTGTGTGTGTGTGTGTGTGCTTGCATGTGTGTGTTCATGTAGGTGACAGGTCAATATCAAATGCCTTTTTAGTCACCCTCTTGTCTTTTTCAGAAGCATTCTCTCTGTCATTCCAGAACTCAACATTCAGATAGACTACACTACAGGAGTTTTTGTCTTGAGTGTTGGCATTACAAATATATTTCACTAAACCTGGATTTTTATGTGAGTTTTGATAACTCAGAACTCAGGACCCTGTGCTTATATGGTAATCACTTCATTGATGGATCTGTCTCCCGATAACCCTTGTGATTTTTTCATGCTTTGACTTTCAATTTTCTTAATTGATTTAAACTATCTTGGGAAGATTATTTGCTTTTTATGTGAGATTTTTCCTCAGCAATCTATTTTGACTGATACAGACTTGAGAAATGATCTATTACTTTATCCATAGTAAGCTTTATTAATGGAAATGTAGTGGGTGTTATGACTTTGTGAAGAATAGAAAATCAATAGAGAGGAGAAATGCAGAAAATATAAAAAAATAAATTATACTGAGATTCTATGTCACTCCAATTAAGAAAAACACACTGAGGGACAGAATAACAACCAGAAGGCTGGTCATTATTTTTATCTGAACTGAAGCTTTCATTTTGCCTTTTATTCTCTTACAGGTCAATCATTCCTACCTGCTACAAAAGGGCGGGTTGGGTGTTGTTTAGAAAAAGAAGAAGGGAATTGATTTTTTTCTTAGTTTCAAAGAAATACAGAGACAGGAATAATAAAGCTATAATTGTAATAAGTATAATCCTGAATTCTTTCAGAGTGATCATAATTTGACAAGCTGCTATTAATCAAAGAGATGTGTGTGCATCAATGTTTCCCTGTGAACTGTAGTATCTTGGACTAGAGTGAATCGCTTTTCAGACACACATTCCTTACAGGCCCAATTTAGAGTTGTATGTCCCCTTGGTTTGTTCACTTCTGGATAATGAGCCAGGGACCTTGAACCTTCTAGACACAGACTGTACCACTCAGATTCACGAAATCCACATTATCTGTTCCCTTTATTGAACGCACGATGATTGTTAAGCTATGCAATGATCTGTAATCAAGAGTGCCTGTTCTCACTTGCAAGAGGATGAAATCGGCCTTTTCATATTGATAATGAAAATGTAAGCGTTGTTTATTTTCTTCTCACCAAATGTTCAGTGAAACCAACCTCAGACAGATATCACCCATTCCTAATTACTCTAAAATGTACAGGAATGTGTTCATAAATATCTGCTTCTAATGGGTTAGTAAATTGCTGACGATAGCATAATTAACATTGGTATATTTTGGACTTTAAATTTTATGGAGTGCATTGCCTTGCAAAGTGAGTGAGTAAACAATGGATTTGTTAATATGCAAAGAATAGTTACCATAATTCAGGTTAAGTAACTATGCCACATTTGGTAAAGTCTTATGCCAAGACTTTACAGCTTATCTAAACAGTACATCTAATCAGAAAATTCTGAGGATTTTTCTAAACATTTAGCCTTGCAATTGGTGCCTGGAGACTGAGATTTAATGTAATTGTTAGGAAAGTACATTTGCTTTTTTCAGGAAGGATTACTCAAGGGACTTAATGCTCAGGCAAGACAAATATAAGCCCCATATCCTCTATGTTCCCGAACTATACACATCTGTTAACTTGGAAAATTGTTTAAAATAAAACTGAAGAAGGGATACTATAGTTTAAATATTAAGTGCTCCTCAAAGACCTATGTGTTTAACCCTAGGTCCCCAGCTGCTGGCACTATGTTTCTAGAAGAGAGACAGAGCTGAAAGTGTATGCTGAAGAATTATACTTGTTTCCATCCTTTCTTTTCCCCATCTACCTGCTCCTTGCAGTAAGGGTATCTGCTGCATTATGCTCTTACCACCAACATCATTCTCTTTGTAAGACCAAATCATAAGTCAAAGTTACCATGCACTTGTTTCTCTCAGGAACTTCTCACAGTGAGATTACAACTACCCAACAATAAAAAGATTAAGACAAGTAAGTGTTTTGAGAACCTAGTGTGGGGATCTCTACTGCAAAGTGTCATGTGCCCTATAAAGTAAAAGTCTGTTTAATGCCTCACCTCTAGCATAACAAAAGAGGGGAGCTTAAGTATTATTGGTCTTGTTATAGCAATAAAATTCTGGTAAATCCAAATAAGCCTTATGTCACTGAGAGACATAGCTTGGAAATCATGCTACAATCAGGAAGAAGAAATGAACGTCTGCTATTATCAATATTATTAAACATACTACCCCAAAATTTGAACACTAACATTACTCAAAATAAACATTCTTGTAATCTTAAAAACACTTTAGAGACTGAAGTATGAGGCTTATATTAAGTTTGAGGAAATCCTGTGCAACATAATGATTTCTGGGCCGCATTGGGATACATATTGAAATACTACAAAATAATTAGAAAAAAAATATACACAAAATAACTAGAAAAAATTGAACATTAAAGAAAATTCTGAAATGTTTTATTTCAAACTAATTATAATTCTGTCATTTACAGAAAGTATTAGCTTTTTAGAATGTGTAGATGAAAGGATTTATTGAAATGGGGCTGTTAAGTTGTCCCAGTGAATAAAGGTGCCTGCCACCAAGCCTGAGGCCCTAAGTGAGACCCCTGGAACCCTGTTTTGCAATGAGTCAATTGAGCAACCAAATTATTTGCTGACCATCTTATAGAACACAGCACATGAATACACAGACCTACTACATAAAAATATAATAATTGGAATGCTTTTAAGTATATATTCTAAAAATCATTCATAGAACTATGTATAGGAGAGGAGCAAAGTATATTTATGCCTTCTTCAAATAAAGTAATTCTACGCATATTATGATTTTCAAATGCCAAGCATAATAGTAGTCTGAAGCATATGTAGAACCCACAAATGATAGTGAGAGTTACAAAGTTTGGGTTAAATAAAGGACAGGCAACATATACTAATGAAAAAGATTAAGTGTAGAAGAGGCATTAATTATACCCAAAATCAACTCTGTACTGTATTACTATCAATGTCTCAGGAAGCATTTTTATCAATACAGATGAGCATATCCTGAAAATGTATGGAAAATACAATTCCCACAACACTTGAATAATCTTGAAAGGAAGCAATTTATATTGTAGACTCATTCTACCTAAGTTTAAAATCTACTAGGTTTATAAAGCAACCCTAAAAATTGATGCTAGACATAGTCACATGAAACAATATAATAAGTTATTAGTGTTTAATAGGCAGACATGAAGCAAACTAAGCAGAAAATATTCATAAATTATATATTTAACCTAAAGTAGTAACAAGAATATATAACAAACTCTGACTCAACAGAAAGAAATAAAAGGATCAAACAAATAAATTAAGAGTCTAGAACATAGTGGGGCATAAGTAATCATTTTAGAACAAAAAGTAAGCACTTATTTCCAATACAACCAGGTGTTAAGTGAAAGAAATATAAAACCTCACTGATACCACATTGTGACTCAACAAAAATGACTCATATCAGTTAGTATTTGGGTTTTGTAACAACTACTTCTCTAAACTGTAATACTAATTGATTTTTTCTTGTGCAATCAACTACAGATGACATGAGTTTACCATTGCAGTTTCTGTTTTACTTAAAAATATGGCTCCTGGTACATCAACTCTATTTTAATGAATGATCCCTCCCATAAGAATATATGTTTAGTATTACTGGAGTACAGGGGTTACTACATAGACATGAAGTTGGGTTTAGAGAAGAATGGGTATTTCTGGAAAGAGGTGTGGTGGATACATGACTATGAAGTCGTATCAGAATACTACATTAGCCCCATAAATTCTCATAAAAATGACTATTGAGACATACTGAGAACACAGAGAACATCAAAATGAATTTGGATTTGAACTTGTGATGCACCAATACTACACAATGGGCAAGTGAGGAAAGCTCTAAGATGGCAAAGCAATCTTACTCAGAAAATAGTTCCCCAATTAGTCTAGAGCCAACTGGTTATCACTGAAAACCATACATAAAGATCAAGCAAGTCATACTGAAGAACAAGCATTAATAAAGAAAGAGGCCATGCATTGAATCAAATAAGCAAGGCTCATATAGGTTCACAAAGACTGAAGCCACAACACTGGGGTGTAAGGATCTGTACCAGGTGCTCAGACCTTTTTGTAGAACTGCTACCAGTGGGAGCAGTAAACCTCTGACTTATTAGCCTGCTCTTGAGACTCTTTTGCTTTCATTTAGTTACATTGTCTCATCCTATATGAGGGCTTTGGCTTATTTCATTGTGTCTCATATTTTCCTGTCTGGTTATTGTTGTTTTGATGTCTGCTCTTCCCTAAGTAGAGGAGGAAGTAAAGTGAGTCTTAGGGAGAGTGAAGATATGGAGGGCAACTGGAAGAAGTAGTGGGAAAAGGAAGTTATATAATATGTTGTATGAGAGAGGAATGAATTTTCATCATTCTAATTGTACAATTAAAAAAGTAAAAAGACCATGAATTTGAAGGCTAGTGGAAGGGTTTGGAGAGAGGAAAGATAGAAATGCAGGATTATACTATAATCTCAAAGATATGTATAAAATTCTAAAAAAATATTAAAAATGGTGTTTTCCCTATCTCCTCCCACACGTGATAAGTAATGCCTCCTGTTTTCCTCTCCCCTCTAATCTTCTTCCCAAGTCCCTCCAACCCTCTACCTTCCAGGATTATTTTGTTTCTCCTTCTAAGAAGTACTGAAGCATCCACACTTTGTTCTTCCTTTTTCTTGAGCTTCACATGTTCTGTGTCTTGTACTGTTGGTATTCTGAGCTTTTAGACTAATATTCAATTAACAGTGAACACATACCATGTGTTTTCTTTTGAGTCTGTGTTATCTTAGTTAGAATGAGATATTATATAATTCCATACATTTGCCTGTTACTTTCATGAAGTCATGGTTTTAATAGCCGAGTCTTACTCCATTGCATAAATGAACCACATTCTCTGTATCAATTAATTTGTTGAGAGAAATTTGGGTTGTTTCCAGCTTCTGGCTATTATAAATAAGCATGCTATAAACATAATGGAACATGTGTCCTTTTTATATGTTGGAGCATCTTTTGGGTATATATGCTTTTGTGTAGGGAAATGCTAGGGCAGTGAGACAGGAGTTGGTGGGTGGGGTAAACCCCTCATAGAAGCAGAACAAGGGTTGATGAGATAGAGATTCATGGAGAGGAAACCAGAAAAGGGGATTTTTTTTTTGAAATGTAAAAAATAAAATAAAAGAACCAGCTTTTAAAAAGGAAAACAATGGCTCTTTATCAGTGTTGGTACAGGGTTTCACCTCATGCAGAGGGATTTAAATATGTCATCTAAAACATATTTACACTCCTCCAATTACTACTACAGCAGTGAGAATATCTTGGAGGCAGGTCGTTCTTTTAGCTCATGTGGTTTGCACATAGGTAAGATTCATTTTTTTTTTTTACGAACCAAAATTATATATAGCACCTGCTATCACTTTAATGCTAGACAGTACAGGGGAAATTGCAGAAATTAAGCCACCATCAAGGCCATGAAAGATGCAGCATGGTGGTTTTGGGGTTTCCTTTAAGTCCCCTCCCTGGCCAGTGCACAACTCAGGTGGATCACAGAAAACAAGGGTGAATTTTCAAAACTCAATTAAGTACGGAGTCTGACTGAAACTGCTATACCAGATGTGGTATCCTAACTTGAGTTTCTTAACTTATCTCCTGATACATTATCTATAGCTATTGATCTATCAATGTCTGTTGCTTGGTAGCTGCCCATAAAGACCACCTAAAATGAGCAAGTAGATCAACCACTTTGGCCTTGGTGCTAACATATATGCATATCACAATGGGATGGGAAATGCATCAAAGAAAACTCAAGGGCCTTATCTCATAGTAAAAATCCTAGGGGTGTGTTTATATGTGCATGCAAAGATTCTTTTAAAATAAAGGATACGTTAGTTCTTCTGCTTCCTCAACACCAAGGGAAAAAAGAATGCTTAGTGGACCTACATAGATTTTGAGAAAAGCATATTCTTCACTTGGATATGTTAGTCTTGTCCATATACCAATTAATTCTGACAGCTGCTAATTTTAAGTAGGGCTTCAGACAGGATAAGGCTCTTCAACAGGTTCAGGATGCTATGCATGCTGATCTAGCACTTGAGCCATGTGATCTAGCATATCCAATTGTACTTGAGAATCACTAGATGATAGGGACATTATACAGATTCTTTGGCACTATCTAAAGTGTATAATTGGGAAAACAATACACACCAATGCATATCATATGTTACCAAATAAAACTATAATCCCAGGAATGAGTAGCATCTTTGTTGGCAAATAGGGTCTTCCGGTATTCAGGATTCTATAGATAAACATATCGGGATTTATTACAGCCACTTGCATACTCTGACCTGGCTATTTCAATATTGCATGTGTTCTAATGAGGCATCCAAGAATCCTGTAGTTGTTCAGTCCCTCTGGATAGAACTCTCAGTAGGTCTGTAGCATATGCTGAAACCTCAAAGAATTTGGTGGTTTTAGCATTGAAGTAATAATCCTTCAGGAAGACTAAAAGCAAGCAAAAAGCAAGCTTTTCCTTCTTCCACATCTTTCTAATAATCTACCACAAGAAGGTTAGACTATGATTTCATTTGGTACCATGTAAGACCATATACTGTGTCCCAGATTATATGGTAATTCCATTGAAATTCTGTGTTTGTGTGTTTGCGTGTGTGTGTGTGTGTGTGTGTGTGTGTGTGTGTGTGTGTGTGTGTGTTACATTTACTCCTCATTTAGTTCTCAATTTCTAATTTCCTCTTTGTTCATTTAAAATGCTATTTGCTATATCCAATTTCTTGGAAGACTTCCTCCTTATTTCTGCTTCTCTACAAGAGGCTTATGCTTGGTATATATTCTAAAATACAACCTTAAGCCAGTAAAAAAAAAAAAAAATGCTACCAAAGAGGAGTGAGAGGGAATACAAAGTCTCATCACTAACAAGAAGCTATTCACAAGAAGGTAATAGTTGCTAGAAAAGGCAAGAATCTCCCTTTTCATTCTTAATGGAGTGACACTGGATAAGTTCACTAGAAGGCTCAATGCTCAAGAGAAGCTGGCTGACAAAGTAAGATTCCACGATTTAATGACATTTCCTTCTCTTTTTTATCTTTCTTTTTTTAAAGAATGGATGAACATGAAGTTATATGAGTCAAAAATAGGAAGAATTTAGAAGGATTTTGGGAGAATGAAAAATATAATACAAGTGTTCTACATTAAACTCTCAAAAATAAACAAAATAAATAAATAAAACAATAAAATACTGTTAGAAATGTAAACAATTGTCAGTCATAAACAATATATATGAAAATGTCTATCTGCCACGCAGACTGCCAGCTCCTAAGGTTGAGAGACTGGTGAGTGGGGATCTGGGCAGCCAGTGAGCAGAGAGATCTCTGCAGAGTGCACACACAGGGCGCGCTCTCTGACCTGCCTGATACTGGGACCAGGAACAGAACTTTGGAACCTCTGTTCCCACCCGGCGACCTGAGGCATAGAACAGGGCTGGACCCATCTGCCACCTGGACCAGTGGAGATCCAGGGACACAAACCAGATACAAGGGAAAGGCAAGAACATATCACTGACAACAAAATGGCAAGATGAAAGCAAAAGAGTATATCCCAAGGAAACCAAGACAACCTGGAAACACGAGAACCCAGCTCTCCCATAACTGCAAACATCGGAATTCCAAACACTCCAGAAAAAGTAGACGCAGACCTGAAATCATACCACAAGATGCTGATAGAGATACTTAAACAAGAAAGGGAGGAAAAGCAAAAAGATTCAGAAGCTTTTAAAGAGGAAACAAGAAAAACACTCAAAGAACTCAAAGAACTAGAGGAAAACAGAACCAACGAAACAAAAAAAATGGAAGAGGGAAATTAAGACGGAAATTAACACAATAAAGAAAACACTAAAAGAGATAAGCATAGAGGCAGAACACCAAAAAAAAGAAATCAGGAGTCACAGAAGCAAGCATTTCCAATAGATTACAAGAGATCGAAGAGAGAATCACGGGGGCAGAAGACAACATTGGAAACATAGACAAAACAGCCAGAGAAGATGCAAAAAACAAAAAACTCCTAACCCAAAATGTCCAGGAAATCCAAGACACAATGAGAAGACCGAAACTAAGAATAATAGGAATAGAAGAGGGCGAAGAATATCAACTAAGAGGCACAGTACATATCTTCAAAAAAATCGTAGAAAAAAACTTCCCTACCTTCAAGAATGAGATAACCATGAGCATAAAAGAAGCCTTCAGAACTCCAAATAGGTTGGACCAGAAAAGAAATACCTCCCGACACATAATAGTCAAAGCACCTAGTGCACAAATCAAAGAAAAAATACTAAAAGCAGTAAAGGAAAAAGGTCAAGTAACATATAAAGGCAGGCCAATCAGACTCACACCCGATTTCTCAACAGAGACTATGAAAGCTAGAAGAGCCTGGAGAGACATCATGCAGACCCTAGAAGAGCACAAGTGCCAGCCCAAGCTGCTATACCCAGCAAAACTATCAATCACCATCGATGGAGAGTTGAAGATATTTCAAGACAAATCAAAATTTACACAATATCTGGCCACAAACCCAGCACTACAACGAATTATAGGTGAAAAATCCAATACAATGAGGAAAAATACAGCATAGTAAAAACAAGAAAACTAAAAGAAGAAAAAGACACAGAATCAACTCAACCCACAAAAGCAATAATGGCAGGAAACAGAAACAACTATTTCTTGATATCGATTAACATAAATGGACTCAACTCTGCAATAAAGAGACATAGGTTATCAGACTGGATACATAAACAAAATCCAGCCTTTTGCTGCATACAGGAAACTCATCTCAGAGACAAAGACAGACACTATCTCAGAGTAAAAGGGTGGGAAAAAACCTTCCAAGCAAACAGCCCCAAGAAGCTATTCTAATATTGAATAAAGTATATTTCCAACTAAAAGTTATCAAAAAAGATAAGGAAGGACACTTTTTACTCATTACAGGGGAAATCTGTCAGGAGGAACTCTCAATTCTTAACATATATGCTGCAAATTAAAAAAGCACCCACATTCATAAAAGACACCCTACTAAAGCTCAAAAAATACATTTCACCCCACACAATAATAGTGGGAGACTTTAATACCCCACTCTCACCAATGGACAGATCAGGGAAAAAGAAACTGAACAAGGACACTGTAAAACTAGCAGAGACCTTGAACCAACTAGAATTAATAGATATAAAAAGAACATATTATCCTAAAGTAAAAGAATACACCTTCTTGTCAGCACCCCATGGCACCTTCTCGAAAATTGACCACATAATTGCATACAGAACGAGCCTCAACCCATATAAGAAGATGGAAATACTCCCATGCATTCTCTCAGATCACCATGGTCTAAGGCTGGTCTTTAACAACAACAAAGACAACAAAAAGCCTATGTACACATGGAAACTAAACAAAGCTCTGTTAAACAAAAGCAGGGTCAAAGAACAAATAAAGAAAGAAATTAAGGACTTTCTAGAATTCAATGGAAACGAAAACACAGCATACCCAAACCTATGGGATGCAATGAAAGCAGTACTGAGAGGAAAACTCATAGCCCTAAGTGCTTCCAAAAAGAAACTGGAGAGAGCTTAAATCAGCAATCTGACAGCACAGCTAAAAGCCCTAGAACAGAAAGAATCAGATATACCCAAGAAGAGTAGACGGCAAGAAATAATCAAAATGAGGGCAGAAATAGACCAAATAGAAACAAAAAGAACCATTAAAAAAATCAACAAAACCAAGAGTTGGTTCTTTGAGAAAATCAACAATATTGATAAACCCCTAGCCAGACTAACTAGAGGGAAAAGAGAGAGCATACAAATTAACATAATCAGAAAGGAAAGTGGAGACATAAAACTGAATCTGAGGAAATTCAAGAAATCATCAGATCCTACTACAAAAACTTATACTCCACAAAATTGAAAAATCTGGAGGAAATGGATGAATTCCTAGACAGATACAAGATCCCAAAGTTAAACCAGGACCAAGTAAACCATCTAAATAACCATATAACACCTAAAGAAATAGGAGAAGTCATCAAAAGCATCACAACCAAAAAAAGCCCAGGTCCAGATGAGTTCAGTGCAGAATTTTATCAGACATTTATTGCGGACATAACACCAATAAACTCCAAAGTATTCCAAAAGATAGAATCAGATAGAGTACTACCTAACACATTTTTTGAGTCTACAATAACCCTTGTACCTAAACTACACAAAGACCCTACAAGGAAAGAGAACTTCAGACCAATCTCACTTATGAACATTGACACAAAAATACTCAACAAAATTCTTGCAAACTGAATCAAAGAACACATCAAAACTATTATTCATCATGACCAAGCAGGCTTCATCCCTAGGATGCAGGGATGGTTTAATATAAGGAAATCCATCAACGTAATCCACCATATAAACAAACTCAAAGAACAAAATCACATGGTCATCTCACTAGATGCTGAGAAAGCATTTCACAAAATTCAACACCCCTTCATGTTAAAAGTCCTGGAAATAACAGGAATCCAAGTTCCATACTTAAACATAATAAAAGCAATATAAAGCAAACCAACAGCCAACATCAAACTTAACAGTGGGAATCTTGAAGCAATCCCACTAAAATTAGGGACTCGACAAGGCTGCCCACTCTCCCCCAACCTATTCAACATAGTACTGGAAGTTCTGGCTGGAGCAATTAGACAGCAAAAGGAGATCAAGCGGAAACAAATCGGAACGGAAGAGATAAAAACATCACTCTTTGCCGATGACAAGATAGTGTACTTAAGTGACCCCAAAAACTGCAGCAGAGAACTTCTACAGCTGATAATCAAGTTGAGCAAAGTGGCTGGATACAATATCAACTCAAACAAATCAGTAGCCTTCCTATACTCAAAGGACAAACATGTGGAGAAAGAAATTAGGGAAAAGGTACCCTTCACAATTGTCACAAAAACTATGAAATACCTTGGTGTGACTCTAACTAAGCAAGTGAAGGACCTGTAAGACAAGTACTTCAAACCTCTAAAGAAGGAAATTGAGGATGATCTCAGAAAATTGAAAGATCTCCCATGCTCATGGATTGGAAAGATCAACATCTTAAAAATGGCCATCCTACCGAAAGCAATCTACAGATTCAATGCAATCCCCATCAAAATTCCAACCCAGTTCTTCATGGAATTGGAAAGATCAATGTGCAATTTCATATGGAATAACAAAAGACCTAGAATAGCGAAATCCATCCTCAAGAACAAGAAAACATCTGCGGGAATCGCTATCCCTGACCTCAAACTATATTACAAGGCAATTGTGCTGAAAACTGCATGGTACTGGTACAGAAATAGGCACGTTGATCAATGGAATAGAATAGAAGATCCAGAAATGAGCCCTCACATATATGGTCAGCTGATTTTTGACAAATGAGCCGCAAACATTCAATGGAAAAAGAACAGCCTAGTCAACAAATATTGCTGGCCCAAGTGGCACTCAACATGCAAAAAAATGAAAATAGACCCTTTCTTATCTCCTTGTACAAAGCTCAAGTGTAAGTGGATCAAAGATCTCCTCATTAAACCAGATACACTGAAACTATTTGATGAGAAATTAGGGAAACCTTTAGAACATATAGGCACAGGAGAAAATGCTCTGAACAAAACACCAATGGCTGAAGCTCTAAGGTCAAAGATTAACAAATGGGACTTAATGACATTGCAAAGATTCTGTAATGCTAAGGACATTGTCAAGAAAACAAAATGACAGCCAACCGAATGGGAAAAGATTTTTACCAACTCCACACCAGATAGAGGCCTAATATCTACGGTATACAAAGAACTCAAAAAGCTAGGCACCAGAGAATCAAATAACCCTATCAAAAAATGGGGTACAGAGCTAAACAAAATGTTCTCAGTTGAGGAATATCGAATGGCTGAGAAATATCTGAGGAAGTGCTGGACATCTTTAGCCCTCAGGGAAATGCAAATCAAAAGAACCTTGAGATTCCACCTCACACAAATCATATTGGCCAAGATCCAAAACTCAGAGGACAACAGATGCTGGCGAGGTTGCGGGGAAAGAGGAACCCTTCTACACTGTTGGTGGGGTTGCAAACCAATACAACCACTCTGGAAATCAGTCTGGCGATACCTCAGAAAATTGGATATAGTACTACCTGAAGACCCAGCTATTCCACTTCTGGGCATATACCCCAGAGATACTTTAATACACAACAAAGATATAAGCACCACAATGTTCATAGCGGCTCTATTTATAATATCCAGAAGCTGGAAAGAACCCAGATGTCCTTCAGAAGATGAATGGATACAAAAATTGTGGTACATTTACACAATGGAATACTACTCAGCCACCAGAAACAATCACTTGACCAAATTCTTAAGAAAATGGCTCCATCTAGAGAATATCATTCTGAATGAGATAACCCAGTCACAAAAGAACAGACATAATATGCAGTCACTGATAATGGGATGCTAACCCCAGTTGCTTGCACTGCCCCAGAAACAACTCACAGACTGTATGAAGTCCAAGAAATAAAGAAAACAAAACAAAACAAAACAAAAAATCTCTATACAACAAGAAAACTTTGACTATTTCCATGTTACGTTTTTTTTTTTACATGTAGTTTATGCTCATTGTAACTATTAAGTTTTTAATGCATACTATCAAACCTTTAAAAAAAATCAAGTACTGACTAAAAAATATCTTCATACATTTTCATGTAAAAATTATTTTAAAATCTGAAAAAAATTACTGACAAAAATGTATTGTATAATTTCATGCAAACAGTGCTTAAAATCTGTACATTTATCTTTGTTTTGTAAAATAAAGTTGTTAAAAAATAAAATAAAATAAAATAAAAAAGAACAGAAAATGTCATTTTGTTGGCATTTCAAAAATAGCATGCTGGGAGTAAAGTCTAGTTAGGACACAGAGAGTAATTGCTGTACATTTTTCAAATTTAAAAATGAATAGTTAACATTGGAATATTAGGTAAAGGTGTGTGTAGGAATGTGGTGTTTGGGCAAGCCTCGGTTACTATTATTTCGTTTGACTTTGTATGTGAAGGATAACTTATTTCCTCTCTGCTAGATATTTGCTGATCTTTATAGGGGAAGCATGAGGATACTATACATTATTTTATACCCATACAACTTTATCTTTGATAGAATAATGACATTGTTCTGGACTGGAAGATATATGAAATCCAGAGAAGAGAAAAGGAATATTTCCAAGGTTGTGGTAATTGTTATTTGTTGGTTACCACTACTGTCAATTTAGATAAGGTTTAGATTTAAAACGTATATTATAATTACTTGAGGTAGAGCTGTAACTCATAAAATGGTTTCTGATTTAGTATTTATATAGGGCCAGAATTGGTATAAGATTAATTAATATGACCAGCATTGAACTTCATATTTGTTGCTGGAATAATACCTCTCAGAATATTTTCATTATGTGGTTCTTTTATACTGCCAAAAGTATATGTCATAAAACTAGTTTGTACCTGTATTTCTAATAGTGCAGTGATGATGAGTATTAATCTTATTGTGTAGAACATGGGTATGTAATTTATATTGTCTACTGTATATATTCACTGTATACATTCTATAAGAAACTTTAATTAGTAATATCAATATAAAATATTACATTTATATCCTTTCCCATTCTAATATGTAAATGAAGTACGCTTGCTTAGGGACCTAGTTAGATTTAGGACTAGAGGCAAATGGAATTCATGTTAATGTAAGAGTAGGCTTAAGGTGTCACACGGTGATGTTATTAGAAAATACATTACACATTGCAAATACATTGCTCAATCCTTACACACCAAGAACACATTGAAAAATTCAGGGTTACACCTTGTATTACATATACTTTTTGCTCACTGTAAAAAAAAAGAAAATTTGTATTGATTGATATTTTCTACAAAATTCTTTTTCTTTCTGTTAAGCTCTCTAACATGTTTATCTAAAGTCTTGGACAACCAGGGGACTATTGCCTGCAAATTTTTCACTGCCTTATTTACGATGTGGAAAGAGTTTGGTTAAATTCTGTATACTAGAAACACTGTGCTTCTCCTTTAAAAAAATAAAAATAAAAAAAAATAAAAGGAATAAAAAGAAAATACATTTTTCTCTGTTCACATTGATGACATTTTCCAGAGTACAGCCATTTCAAAGCCAGGCACACACACACACACAAACACACACACAGACACACACAGACACACACACACACACACACACTCACACACTCACATACACACGCATATATGAGAGCATATAGATGCATAATAGTATCTATATGTGTGTTACTAGGCTCATAATTTAAGAGGGAAAAGGAGTCATTACACATGGCAGAAATGACAACTAGTCACAAAGATGGCAGCAGGAACAGGAAGGGAAGAGCTCACAACTTTAGTCTCAAGCCTCAAACAGAGAGAACCCAAATGCTGCAAATCTTTACATATTCACAGTACTTCTCCAGTGACAAAGTGAGATACTTCCTAGAGCAAGGCCACATCTAAATCTCCCAAACAGCACTGCCAGCTATAGACTAAGTATTCAAATGCATGAGCCTGTAGGGGCTGTTCCTTATTTAAACCACTAAACATGATAATAGAAACTGGTTGCAAAGGCACTAAAAATGACAGTGTGCTTAATTAAAGCATAAGCTTAACTTAAGATCCAGCTAGGCATTGTGACTCATGCCTTTAATCACAGCACTAGAGAGATAGAGATGGGTGGAAGTCTACAAGTTCTAGTCTAGGCTGGTGTTCATAGAGAGTTGCAAGCTAGACAACTGTAGCTACACAGTAAGACCCTGATTTAAAAAAAAAATGTAGACAGATCAATGAAATTAAAAATAATGTATTGGGATGCATGATATTTGGTTTCAAATACTACATGTTTTGCAGAGGATTTGTTTTTATTATTATTCTATAATTGGAATTTGTGAACATTTTTCAAGGGAATAAAATATTTTATGTTTAAGGATTTGAAAAATCTCCTACTATTTTTGAAAGAATAAATGTATTATGTTTTATTTCTGGTAGTAATTATTATGGTAAATGAAACATTGGGTTTCCTACCACTCCAGAGCTTTGATCAAACATAAATTTTATTTTAGTGTCCCACCAAGAACACTGAGCAGTTTATGGGAACAACATTGATCCTGTAAAAGACCAGTATAGTTTACAGGTGTCTGATGAAAGATGCTGAAGATATTTCATAAATTAGCAAGCTTTTTAATTGGATTGATTCACTCACAAATGGCAGGAACCAAGGGAAAAAAAATGAGGTGGTTTTTCTGAGTGGTACCTGTCAGGCTCTATTCAAAGAAAATCAACAGGGAGTTATAACCAGTCAGACACACTTAATTCCTAATGACCAGGAAAATAAAAGCCTGGTACTTTTGTTTTGACACTCACCTCTGGTGATTTAAATTGAGGATGACATATCTAAATTTTACTTAAAATCGAAGTTGAAAACTAAAGGATGGCAGGCAAAGCTGGAACACCCCTTAGGCAATTAAAATTGCCTCCCAATTTATTAAGTTTAGCTAATAAATTAGATGAAGAATGTTGTTGTCATGTCTGTTCCATTATTCACAACTCGTGAGACACGGGTGTTGCCTTTGCTGACTGTAACACTGACTGTAACATCAGCAGACTAAAAGGAGGCTTGAAACAAGGTTCTGTGACTTCTCAGCCAGGGGAGGACTATGAACCTGGATTGGGATCTTAGGAAACTTTACTAACACTACTATCTGCAGCATATAAAATCTATTGTGATTCACAGTATTATGGCTATTCTTTAAAAGATAATATGCACACCTTGTGTAATTGTACCTGGGCTTTTATGGCTTCATGGTTGTTTTTCCCCGCTATTGTTAATATGTAAATTGACTTTAGACAGTTTGATACTAAAAGTGTGGGCAGACACAATTTTTGATGCATTTCAAATTCTACCTATTTGATCTTTCATGTATTTTAACCACCATTATAAAAATAGGAAGATAATAAACAAGCTAGGACAAACAAATTTTTAAGGAGTAAATTTTTAAGGAGAAAAACATTTTTGTGTGAAGTCTGAACTGATACCAACTCTATTTCTCATTTATATGTTTTTCTAAACAACATTTAGGATAAACTATAGTTTTTCATTTGAGACATGATATACTTTTTTTACCACAGTGAGAAGTTACAATTAAGATCACAATTTGAATATTTTGTCTTTGATACTTTTGGTTATTTTGAATTTAATGGTCACTTTCTACATTATAATTGCATGATTTGAATAAAAGGGATAAAATACAATGGTTTCAATTTTTAAGTTTCTTTATAAATTGAATTAGCTGCTTGATCTAAATTAAAGGTAACAGGGGGAGTAAGAATATCATATTGATTGCTTTTGTGCTCCAATTATCAAGAAGTACATGAAGTTCCTGACATTCACGTTGAAAATAGCTGTTAAATATTTATAAAGGTGCTCTAATTTGCATAGAGACAGTTCATCAAGGAGTTCAAACACATGTTTTAAACATACATTTCAGCAATTTCTAGTTGCCCAATAAAAATCAATAGTAGCAAAATATGAGATTTTTGCAGTACAGAGTTTATAACGACACTGTGAAAAAAATATGTGTGTGTGTGCTTGTGTATACACACACACACACACACACACACACACATACACACATCCACACATAGGCAAATTAGTTACTTCTTTAAGGTGATATATAATTAAGTACCACATTGGATAATATACCACATGTGGATAGATGGTGACATAGACTGGAAGCCAGATGATTTAAGTGGAAGAAGAGACTTGAGTTAACAACAGGCAAGGATGCAGAGAAAGAGAAACAATCCTCCACTGTTGGTGGGGTTTAAACTGGTACAACCACTCTGGAAATTAGTCTGGTGATCCCTCAGAAAATTGGAAATAGTACTACCTTAAGACCCAGCTATTCCACTTATTTTACATGTACTTTATGCTCATTGTAACTAGTAAGATCTTAATGCACACTATCAAACCTTTGAAAAAAACCAAGTACTGACAAAATATATATTCATATACTTTTATGGAAAAATGCTTAAAATCTGTACATTTATCTTTGCTTTTTTAAAATAAAGTTGTTCAATTAAAAAGAGAGAGAGAGATACCAACAGGTAGATTTTTCATTCTCTTTCCATCAAGGCACTGTCACAGAAAAATAAAGATGTCTAGTTTCAAAACTTGCTTTCTTGACTTACAAAGGTTTTTACAAACTGCAGTTCATTTGAGTCACATACAAGCCGAACATAATTTACTAGTAACATTGAATGTTCGAAGTTGAAGAGAGAAAAATAATGGACCACCATTTGAGAAATAGTGAAAGTCCCAAGAGCAGTTATTTTCCGGGAAAGAAGCTTCAAGGAAAAAAACCAGGTTATGTAATTACGTGTATCTTTTCACATATCCCCACTGACATCAGTTTGCTCTTACTTTGTTGTTCTCACATCCTAAGCACCAGTCTGAGTACTAAAAATTAAACATGAATGACGGTGGTTTAAATGTCAAGGGAGTTGAAAATTTGGCATTTCCTAAAGATAACTTAGTGTGCTAGGACAAAGCAAACAGTATGTTTCTTGGAAAATAATGATCATGCAGGAGATAGACAACTTTAGAACTGCATCTACCTTAGAGCTAGAAGAGTCAGATGGAAGGCAGAATGTCATTGCCACCATCACAGTACATTTCAGCAATACAAGCTGCTGTGTTCTGTGTTTTCTATCAAGGGATAGCTTCTCTGAGATGGGTACCTGGTTCCTAGAATATACAATAGCAGATAATGCCTTGCATTCAGACAAATTAACACTGTATCTACAATTAAAAAGGATAACAAAACAAATAAAAAGTAAAATGACACTCAGGGAAAATGATGTATATTTGTTCCTTAAAACATGTTTCTGTGAAAAAAAAGTATGCATCAATAGAAACTTAGGAAGCTCAGGCCATAAAAGCAGAACCCCAGGCCACTCAAGATTCCATATATAAGATATAAAAAGAACTTAAGAAGCTAGACACCAGAGAATCAAGCAATCCTTTTAAAAAATGGGGTACAGAGCTAAACAAAAAGTTCTCAATTGAGGAATATCCAATGGCTGAGAAGAATCTAAGAACTTGCTCCACATCATTAGCCATCAGGGAAATGTAAATCAAAATAACCCTGAGATTCCACCTCACACCAGTCAGATTGGCCAAGATCAAAAATTCAGATAACAGCAGATGCTGGCGAGGTTGTGGAGAAAGAGGTACACTTCTCCACTGTTGGCGGGGTTGTAAACTGGTACAACCACTCTGGAAATCAGTCTGGAGATTACTCAGAAAATTAGACATAATACTACCTGAAGACCCAGTTATTCCACTTCTGGGCATATACCCCAAAGAAACTCCAACATACAACAAAGACACATGCACCACAATGTTCATAGCAGCTCTATTTATAATAGCCAGAAGCTGGAAAGAACCCAGATGTCCTTCAGTAGATGAATGGATACAAAAATTGTGGTACATTTACACAATGGAATACTACTCAGCCACCAGAAACAATGACCTTATAAAATTCTTAAGAAAATGGATGCATCTAGAGAATATCATCCTGAGTGAGATAACCCAGTCACAAAAGAACAGACATAATATGCAGTCACTGATTATTAGATTCTAATCCCAGAAAGCTCTGAACACCCTAGAAACAACTCACAGACTGTGTGAAGTTCGAGAAAAGAAAAGAAAAGAAAAGAAAAGAAAAGAGAAAACCATTAAGTTTACTACTTACACACCAAGAAAGCCTTACTAATTCTAGGTTACATCCTGTTTTACATGTATTTTATGCTCATTGTAACTAGTAAGATCTTAATGCACGCTAGCAAACCTTATTAAAAATAACCAAGCAATGACAAAAATATATTTGTATACTTTTATCCAAAAATGCTTAAAATTTAAACATTTATCTTTTTAAAAAAATAAAGTTCTTCAATAAAAAAAAAAATTGTTTAAATTTTTACTTTTGGTCCCAAGACTCCAAAGGGTCTGAATCAGAAACATCATCAGATCATAGGCTCATTATAGGACAATTGTCTCAAACTAGTATAAACTGTATTTTTCCAAAAATCCTGCATGACCACATTCTAGAGTCTGGTGTAGAACTGAGTTTTCTGCATCATCAATAAAGCACTGAGGAATGGCACTGATGGTGCCCGGAGACTGAATGTGGAACAAGGAAATAAATGACTACAGAAGTTCCACTTAGAACTGAAAATCTACTGACAATGAATGTGAACTATATGATGATTCTTTTAGGACCATTAAAATATCATCATTTATTTAAAATAGAGGTTTGTTTCATACTAATCAACAAAACTCAATGCTTGAATTGAGGGCTGCATCATTTTCTGTGCTATAGAAAGAATGTTGATATATTTCTGTGTTCTCTCCCCTGTAAAAATCCACTTTCTTATATCAAAACAAATATAAAATTTTCATGCTGAAAAGAATGGCTTTGTGTTTTTATTTACAGCCAAGATTGATCGCTTCAGTCACTAATAACTCCCTTTTCTCAGTCTAATCTTTAAAAGTCAGAGGTGTAGTCACTGTGAGCAATGGTCTCTAGAAAGTATTGCTTCAAAATCCTACCACAGTTCCAGAGTTAGTGATGTGGCATACATTTGTGAACCATACTGTGATTATGTTTTTCATACAAAAGAAGAATACAAGGAATCAAAACCATTTTAAAGATCAAGAACTGGGAACCAAGAAGAAGCATGACAGCAATACATTTTTTGTCTTATTCTAATTCCATTAATTTGAATTTATATTTTAACTTCTCAAAATATTTCCTCAGTGTGGATATATAGTGCAGGTCATTAGCTTACATTATGACTGTTATATTTATGTTCAGTCTTCAAAAATATATTGCCAAGAGAAAAGATAAAATGAGAATATAAGAATGTCCTAGAATGCTCCATGTTTGATTCACCATTTTAATCTTTGTTAAATAACTACCAAGGTTTATAGAAGTAGGTAAGAAAACAAAATGTAGCTAAAACAAACATACAAACCACAAAACACAAAATACACATTTAAAGTCAGTTCATCAAAAATAATTCTAATAGATAAACTGTGTCTCTGAATCTTAAATGAGAATGAAAACCTGATTCTGTACTTTTCAGACAATTTCATAGAATTTGTTATAGTGTACGTATGATATTTAAGTGTCTATGTAGAAAGATACTTACATCCAATGTGGCTGCATTTGTCTAGGTGAATGTGGAAATAAGAAATCAACATCAGATAATTTCCTAAATAAAATTTCACTTAATTTTTGAGATGTCTTTTTTTAGTGAATCTGATGCTCACTAATTTGCCTGGTTATTAAGCTCTAGAAATCTGCTCATCTTAGCTCCACCACTGCCAAGTTCATAAACATAGCCACACAATACAGCTTATGTATATTTTTGGAGTTCAGAATCACTTCCCCATGCTTTTTTTTTTTTTAACCAATGGAGCCAACTCATTTTTCCTACAGTTAAAAAATGGATATTCTTTTACTTAGGTATGTAAACCAGCAGTGTCAATCACATTATCTGTTTAAGTTTACAGAAATAAGAAGCATGCTGAATAAATATTCTCTAGCTTTTAAAAGACATTTCCTTAGCTTGAAATTTTGGTTCAGAATGTGATATAAAGCTATCGTTATATGAAATCTGTCATGTTCTATTTCTAAAGCTATTTTGAATACTACTGAGTGTGAAACAAAAATTCAAGTTAATTATTCTTTGAAATAAAGTATTACATGGTCATTATAAACTTTCCAAATTTTACAAACTATGCTACATTATATATGGATGAAAGCTACTGCCAAAGATATGGATCTTCAAGACTGATATGAAGTTTCTACTCACACCATGTTAGTCTTCTCATAACCAGCCATGGTTATGAAAGTCCTGATGCTTCCATGGGTTTTGCTTCCTTTATCTTAGTTAAGGTATTGGGTAATTCATTACTCCTTGTTCTGTTTTTAGGTCTAGGCCAGACTTACCATCTGACTTTTTCTGGATGGAGGAAAAGTTGACTATATTGTTTTCTATTATCTTATCAGAAGTAATGATCTAAAAGTCTTTCATGAGAACCTCTCACTCCCATATGACTTCAGTAAAAGAAAGCAGATACTGTGTTTTCTTCTCATTTTCCATTATGGATAACCACCAACACTGGAGGGGTGATGACCCTTTAGCTATGAGAAATTAAAGTCCACACTACTACACTATGCCATTCGACAAATTGTAAGGGCCTTCAGACTTACAGCCTTCTGCAGCATAGTGCAGTCCCTTTATGTTTGTTATACATATTGTTTGTAAAGTTGTACTGCTGATTGGCAAGGGCAATGAAAAAAAATACTAATTGTATTCATCCTATAGGTAGAAGCTCAGTTATGTGTGTGCATAAATGTATCCATGCATGCAATATAGCTTATGGAAAGAGAATCACAGGGCAACCTGCATGATTGACTGCTTGCCATCCACTATGTGGGCAAGAAGGATTGACTTTTACTTTTGAATATGTGGGTCCCAGGGTTTGAACTCACAGTGTCAGGCATGTATGTATACAAATTTATAAAGAATCTATTATTCTACATATGTACTTAATTAATACCCTGGTAAAGGTATTTTCATGTCCTCATTGAATTTTGAGGCGTATTAGCTCAAGAGCTTGGAACAACCAAGATACAATTCTCAGAAGCTCAAGAAGGAAGACCAGAATGTGGATGCTTCTGTCTGTCTTAGAAAAGCAAAGAAAATACTAGCAGAAGGAAATACAGTGACTAACAGTGGAGCAGAGACTGAAGGAAATCCCACCCAGACACTGCCCCACCTGGGGATCCATCTCATATGCAGTCATGAAACCTAATCCCTATTGCTGATGCCAAGAAGTGTTTTCTGACTAAAGCTTGATATGGTTGTCTCCTGAGAGTCTCTGCAAGAGCCTAACATATACAGATGAGGATGCTTGCAGGTAACCATTGGACTAGTCATGGGGACCCTAATGTAGGAGTTAGAGAAAGGACTTAAGGAGCTGAAAAATGTTGCAACTCATGCAAAGTACAACAATATTAACTAACAAGACTCCACCAAATCTCCCAGGAACTAAACCACCAACCAAAGAATGCACATGGGGGCAGCCATTGTTCCAGCTGCTTATGTAGTACAGAATGTCATTGTCTGGCATCAGCAGGAGGAACAGCCCTTGTTCCTGTGAAAGCTTGATTCTCCAGTGTCTGGGAATGTCAGAGTGTTGAACTGGGTGTTGGTGGGTGAGAGGGAGGGGAAACATCCATATAGAAGCAGGGGGAGGAAAGATGGAAGAGGAGGAAACAGAAAAAGGGGATAACATTTGAAATATAAATACGTAAACTATCCAATAAGAAATGTAAAATGACAAAAAAGGAAAAAAAAGGAATTTTAAGTTTTGTAAAAAGTGAGTTGACTTGTTACTTCCTGGGCCTCCAGAGTGTTAAGATTACAAGCATTTGAAATGTAAATGCCTATCTTGAAAAAAAAAAAAACTCTGGAATTTAAGGCACTGAATACTCAACAGGGGAAGACTTGAAGAACCTATTATTCCATAGTAGGACAACATGGTGGTAGTTTCTATTGCTCCTGTGCAACATGCTGCCTATTGGAGAGCTTTTTAATTAAAGCCCCCTTTCCCATGTGTAGCTTCTTTCTCAACTGTTTTCTCCCAAGGACATTCAGATTGCCTATAATTCCAGTTCTCTTCCTTTGTCACAGATTATTATAGAAGTGCCTGTGTCCTTAGATACTTTTATATCAGAAACACTAATAAAACTGAAATATCAAAGTTGAAAAAAATCTAGCTTATTTGCTTCTTTATTTTTTATTGTATATTCTCTGACATTCTGACAGTTATTTTATACATTTTCAATAAATTCCCATTGGTGAAACCAGTAGGCTATATCTTCATAATTTTAATTTTTATGTACTTCCAAAATATTTTATAGAATGACTATATAGTGAATGAAACATATTTTAACAGCACTGTCCTTTTAACTTTTCTCCATATATTTCCTAACTTTTTGCCTTTTTAAAAAATGTATTTATTGTTCTGAGGTTCACTATGAAGCTTAAAACCTGCTTCAACTCATATATTTCAGCCTCATTATTGTAGAAATATATGACAATATTAAAGTATATTCAATTTTCTTAAGTAGAGATATCATACTTAAATTGTGTTGAAATAGATTTCTGCCGTTTAATGAAACTGATCACTTTTCAAGATTCTATTGGCAATTGATATGCATTCTTTTGAATAAGCTCTATTTAGATTGACTGCACATTTAGTTAAACTAATAACTTTTGGGGGTCATATTTTAGTTTATTTGGAGATTTATTTTCTCCACATGTTTACCTAATTTAGTAGTTTAGGATATTAAAACTCATTAATGTATAGTTTGAGTAATTTTTTTCCATCCCATTCTGTTGTCTTTTTACTTTGCTAATTTTTTGTTTTTGTTTTATTTTTGGTACAAATCCTGTTTAATTTGATGCCAACAGATTGGCTATCATTGCTTGTTTCCTGAAGTTTGCAATCTAGTCGAAAATATTTTTTTCATTCCAGTTTCTTGACATGTTTCTCAGATGTTTCTTTCAGTAGTTTTAGTATAATGAGAAAATAAGCATTCTTTATTACAGACATAAGGTCAATAGTTTAGTACATCAAATACATCATTTTTGTCTTGTTCACAATTCACCCACTCATTTCTGATTATGAACTTCAAAGACATTCCTGTGCTTTCTCACCACCACATTGTTCACCAAAGCAAGCTTTCAGATAAAACTGTTCTTTAGTTTCTACTGAGGTTTATATTTGATCGTAAGACTATGACAGATAGTGAAGATCTACTCAAACTGATTTCAGCTGTGAAATTCAAATGATTCATGGCCATTGAACATATTTAACTACTTCTGAGTGGAAGTCACCATATAAGCATTCTTTACTCCTTCAAGTTACTTCTGTAATATGTTTTCACTTTTCTTCTTTCTCTTTTGCTTTATAAGTACATAATGAATGACAATCAGTATATATTTTTTACATTTCATGGAAATTGAAAGTTTACTAACTTTTTAATGCTTTTAGATTTTAATCATTTTTATTACTTATGTATTCCAATGACTCCAATATTTGTACTTTTTTTTGTATTTGTACTTCTGAAATAACAGATAGCTTTACTTGAAAAACTTTTCGAATCTGTAGTTTTCAAAGCAATTTTATGTTTCTGTTTTTTAAATTAGTTTATCTGGTGCTTTCATTTAATTTTTAATTTTTTATTACCTACTGAATTATTTGTATGTTAAAATGATGTTAATTTGAATGGATACACTTTATTATACTATACTTTTAAATGATGCTAGGATTGCTGATGTAGTTTTAATCCCAGTACAATAGAAATTGATACAGTTGCATCTATGTGTGTACAAGCCTAATCTAGTCTCGAAAATGAGTTCCAAGTGAACCTAAATTATATGGTGTGATTATGTCTCAAAATTAGAAAGACATAACAGAAATGCCACTTATAATTCATGACATTTTAATAATACTTCCTTAATGTCATTTAATGTTATTATAACTTCAATGAATATTATGAAAAGGGAAAGATATATGGTTATTGTGACCTATCACTTATCTACTATTGTTGGACTATCTCTAGGAAGACAGAAATGAATGTATGTCACTTTTTGACTCTTTATCCCAGGTTGGTTGTCAAACACAGACAAATTATTTTACCCTAGTCTGTTACTGAATCAGTGAATTTACTGAGTTTACAATTTTATTGCATATTTTTGACTTTTCTGTACCACTTCATCATATTTTCTGAAACTCAAGTATTTTTATTTAATGATTATATATATATATATATATATATATATATATATATATATATATTTAAAATAAGTGGTTGAATTTATTTACGTTATACATACATAATACATTTTATTAATTAGTTAATTAATTATTAAAAAATAAAAAGTAATGGTAGAGCTCTCTCTTTCTCTCTCTCTCTCTCTCTCTCTCTCTCTCTCTCTCTCTCTCTTTCTCTTTTCCTCAGTAGTACATAGTTGTCTATATATTTTAGGGAGGGTTTAGATTTTCATGAGGTATCACCTAATATGTTGAACATTTATTCAAATATTTATTATACATTTGTATTATTTGTATATTCAGTTTATTACAGTTCTTCCATTTATTAATAATTTCTAGACAGTGTGTCCTCTCTCTCCAAACACACACACACACACACACACACACACACACACACACACACACACAAACACACTCCTATATATACTGTTTGTACTGGATGGTTTTGTGTCAACTTGACACACGCTGGAGTTAATCACAGAGAAAAGAGCCTCAGTTTGGGAAATGCCTCCATGAGAATCCAGGTGTAAGGTATTTTCTCAACTAGTGATCAAGAGGTGAGGGCCCATCCCATTGTGGCTGGTGCCATCCCTGGGCTGGTAGTCCTGGGTTCTATAAGAAAGCAGGCTGAGCAAGCCAGGGGAAACAACCCAGTAAGTGGAATCCCTCCATGGCCTCTGCATCAGCTCCTGCTTCCTGGCCTGCTTGAGTTACAGTCCTGACTTTCTCTGGTGATGAACAGCAGTATGGAAGTGTAAGCTGAATAAACCCTTTCCTCCCCAACTTACATCTTGGTCATGATATTTTTGTGCAGGAATAGGAATCCTGAATAAGACTATATATATATATATATATAATCTCAAAAGGCTATTTCATTTTTCTTGGAGTCTAGCAAATTTATTTTTAATTTTCCTATAATTTTATCAATGATACAAAAATGTATATATGACTTCCACCCCCCATGTTTGCTGCTTATTTCTGTGATAAAATACCAATACAACTTAGAAATGAATGGGCTAATGATCTATACCTGAGAAAAGTTATGGTAGGAACTTGAGGTGGAGCAGGTAAAAGAAACATGGTAAAAAATAGTTTGCTAGATTTCTTCCAGAGTCAGATTTCACTCCCCTTCTTGTATCTTCTTGAGTTACTTTTTGAGAACTGGGGCATCTTTCGATTCCCCCTTCAATTTATTTACTATATAGTTTAACTCTAACATTTTTTTAATGTAGTTTTGATAAGTTTTCTAAATATGAGTATGAGATTCTGATATCACACTGATATTTAACAAGAACTTCTGTAATCTAGTGTGTTCCTTAGTATTCTTTTTTAAAAACCTCAAAACTCCCAATTTTGGTGCTTGTACATTTTCAGATACTATATTTCTTAATAAAGTATTAATGAAGGGAATTCCTTTATTAATAAGCAAGAAAATTATGCTTTATTTTTACTGTTTTTATTTGAATTCTGGTTTATCAGATATCAGAATAACTACCATAACTTGATTTTGCTTAGTAGACTGTTCCACTGATCAATGTTAATATTATAATTTCATTTGCAAAGCAAACTTTCCACTTTTGGAAGTGCGGTGTTTCCAATTTGATAGGAAATAGTTTTTACTCAAGGGCTATATATAAGATATGTTAGACTTGGGCTATAGGGAAGATATACTGATTAGTTTAAATGCCCAAAAATGTGTTTAGTAGGATTATTTTAAGGGTGGCATTGGTGATTTGCCAGAATGTAAAGTGAAAGAGGAAATTCCTTCATGAACCATAATGTTGATGGCCTCAATATATAGAGATAATTTACACAGGCTCTTGAAGTGATGGCATATTGCTGACTTTTTAAGTCATTCTTTTCTCTGCTTCCAGGTAATTTTTATATCATGTGGTTTTCCATTTCTTAGGTAGGAAAATCTTTGTTAACAGCTCTTTTATGCATGCAATCTACCGCTGTGCTTGACAATATGCTATCACTGGGAAGGGGGAAACAAGGGAGGTCGTAGACAGGGCTGCAGTTTTGTTACTCTTCTGTACAATATTGATTATGAATTTCTTTCAAACTATTCTATCAGCTGTTATACAGTGAAGCTAAGGGTGATACCTCAGAATCTAGTTTCTATTTTTTCATCAAATTGTCAGTGTTAGGAATTAGGGAATTGCATACATTTACAAAATATAATGAAAGGGCTGTTTTACACACACACAAACACACACACACACACACACACACACACACACACACACACACACACACACACACACACATTTGGTGTGCCAGGGTTGATATATATCTGAGGATTCCCCCAATAATCCTGCAAGGCCTTGCAAGGCAGTCTTCTGCTACATAAGTGCTTGGCTCTCATTCTCTGAGAACTGACAGGGGTCTATTTTAGTTAATATTGGTTGTCTCCCTGTGGGGTTCTTATTCCCTCCAAGGCCTTGAATCCTTTCCCTAACACTTCCATGATGGTCTGTTTCAGTCAGTTGCTGGTTAGAGCCTCTCAAAGAAAAGTTATGTTTATAAGCTGTGCATGATTGCAGCTAATCATCGGACTGAATAGGGGGACCCCAGTAAAGGTGCTTAAGAAAGGACTGAAGTAGCTGAAAGGGGTTTCAACCGAATGAAAAGAACAACATTATCAATGAACCAAACGCTCCACAAGTCCATAAACTAAAACACCAACCATGAGCACACATTAAGAGACATATGGTTCCAGTTGCATATGTAGCTGAAGATAGCAGTGTCTGGTATCAGTATGAGAAGAGGCCTTTGGTCCAGGGAGGGCAAGTTTCTTCACTGGAGGAGAATGCCAAGGCACTGGGGTAGAGGGTAATTAGGAGCAAGTGCACCTTCATGAAGACAAGTGGAAAGGGAGGCACCTTGGGAGCAGGGTGGTGAAAGGGAATAACTTTTCAAATGTAAATACAGAGAGTATCTAATAATAAAGGGATAACAGAGTATCACTAACAGTTTCAGAAACCAGTACTTTCCTGTGGGATGAGTCCTCATTATGTTATCTAATGCTAGGGTAATTGAAGTAGGTATTTTCCAGCTCATGATAAAAATTCAGTATTTTTACCTTTCATTGTGAATTTTCTTTCCATGATTGAATTGTGACTCACTTACATTTGACTGGAGATTACAAAAAGGCAGGATTTAGAAGGCTTTGACCTAGCCTATTGTCCATTTCATGACCTTCAAACTTATTATAGGAATGATGTTGTTATGATGAATTTTGGGGAATCAGTTCAGTCATCTTTTGCCATCCACATTTTTGGAACTAACAAGAGATTTTAGCAGTTCATGCATGCCATGTAATACTGTGCCAAATTTGTCTAAAAGAGTTCTAAAAATTTCTCTAAATATGTGCTGAATATCTGTGGGCATTTCTACTAAAATCTATTTTGATTGTAGCTTTAATTTACCTCCAGTCTATCATCTAAATTTTATAGGTGCCAAAATATCAGGCTAATGGGAGGGGTGGGATTTTTTCATGACAAATAAAAGGTGTGGGATGATTTAGGATAGCTGTAATGAAGAATTTGGAAACCTTGAGGTCTGGAAAAGCAAGACGCAATGGTCAGAATTGTATTGGAGAAAGTTCATTGCATAATAGAGTAGAGGTAATATTCAGCACATAGAAATGATTGAAGGGAGATGGGAATGAGGAAAAAAAATTAAAGCAATAAATGAATGTACTCTAATTAAGGGTGTTGGATTTCTTGTTTTCTCTAGCGACAGAATTGTATGAAACGAGACACTTCCTTATACATTTAAATTTTCTATGGATACATAATGTTCATATGAAGATCTTCTCATATCATCCACATTTTACATGCTGTGGTCAGGAAAGCGCTTGGCCAATGGAAAGAACGCAGTGGAACAGTAGAAGCTGTGTTTGAGAGGAACCGCTGTGTTAATAGAAAATAACAGGATATCATCTAATGAGAAGAGATTCCTACAAAGGGTGCAGGGCCGTCTCCATCACTTGCATTTATGGCAGAAATATGAAAGCATGCAGAATGAGAAAGCTTCATATTTGAGGAGAGGAAAGCTTTCCAGTGCAGTGGGGTTCTTCATGACTCTAATGCTGAAGAAGCCTACTCTGGATGCTCTCAAATTCAAGTACATTCTGGCTTCATAGAAAGATCCTCTACCAAAGAGCAACAAAAGAATAGCAATCTCATAAACATAAGGATTCTCTGTTCCCTGATATTCAGATTTTGGTGTGACATAGTGATGAGATATTGTCTCTAAATATTTTATAAAAAATTTGCATTGATAAAAATATTAGATAAGTTTTCCATAATGAGTTTAATATATGAAAATGTTGCAAATTATAATTTTTACATTAAATATGGTATTTGAATACAAGTATTATCATAAGGTGTTTACTGGATAATTATTTTCACATTTATTACTGGTATCCCAAAGAAACAGTAGTAGGAGACCATTATGATAAAATGTCTTCCTAGGCTATTATCACTTACATATACAGTAACTCTTTAAAACAAAAGATTCCTCCAGCTGATTCAGGGAGAAGATACTATGATATGGGAATACAACACTCTGCTGATAGTCCAATCCTTTTTTATTAGCTAGAAGTGTTTTGTATTTTCCTCCTTTTTTCGCTTTCCTGTATTGCTAAAATGTGATATCTAAATATCTTAAATATCTTCCTACAGTTTTTGGAAAGTCTAAATTCTCCAATCTTGAACAAGTTATACCTGCTTCAGAGACTATAATAGTTATATAAATTATAATTTTTGAATAATTTTAATAAAGCATTAAATTTGGAATATTATGGAGGTGCTATCTTACAAAGCTCAAAGTAAATTATTTCTCCTTCTCTTCCTCCTCTTTCCTCTATTCTTTTCTTTCTTTATGTGTCTGTGTAGAGTGTTACTAGGGATAGTTTGCTTTTATACTTTAAGAATTTGACCTATGATGTCATGAAGAAAGCCATACCTCAAAGTCACTAGCATTTGGATGTGTACTTTAGGCATTTCTCTTCTGTTATAACTCATTGAATTAAAAGAAAACAACATAAATAATTCATGCCAGCAAACTACTATAAATTGCGTGTGTGTGTGTGTGTGTGTGTGTGTGTGTGTGTGTGTGTGTGTGTGTGTGAAACCTACAATTTGCTTGCCACATTGAAAGCTGCTTTGAGTACTAATGGAATAGTAGCAATCTAAGGGGGTTCCCTGAAAGGCTCACAAAATTACTTTAATCTGTGATACTTAGATAAATGTCATTTACAAACGTAATTAACCTTTAATGTGGGCCTTTCAAATACTAACAGGACACATTCCCAGACACTGTAGCTAATAGAGAACTTTTGTCATTATTGCTATTTGGAGAAAATTGTCAACAAACTGTAAAAGTATTATGACTGTCATTCATCAACTGTAGAACATGAACAAAGTTTATCATATATAATATGCTATATAATACATACTATTTACATGTTATTTTGAGGCTGCCCATCTAAGACATCTTGGGTTAGAATTACATGTGAGTCATTATGTATATCTAATATTTTGATGATTTCTTGAGATCTAAACTTTGATCATGTGTAATGTTTTCTGGCAAGCATTTACCTGCTAAGTTGTTTCGCTAGTCTAGAATGTTAGACATTTTTCAAGTAAACAGACACTACATAAAATTAAATATATGGGAAATACATGAGGAATTTCTTGTGGGGTAGTGGACTGTGCCAGGAAACTTGGTAAGGTTGAGTGGATTCAGAGATCCCAGCACCCATCGGAGGATGGTAGGCGTTCCTCTGCTCCTTACCAGATTCCTGACCTAGAGTGTGTGACTTGGTAAGGCTATACTCCTACCCTGACAAGAGGGAACAAGAAGGAAAGGAGAGTTCCCATAACTCCACCAGGACTTGACTGCATTGGTGTCCAGAAGAAAGAAGTTGTGCTGATACTGTGTTGATGTGGGCTTCATTTCATAGATGGCTGTGCTCAGGCTAAGGGGACCTTTGGCTGTCTATGGCCAGACTAGGACATCAGCTAGAAGGCTATTGAGACCCCATGTCCCTGTGCCATTTTAAGGACACAGGAAAAATCAAAAGCCCTCCGATTGCACTTTGGATATGTCCAGTAGAATTTGTAACTGTTAGGGCATTCCATGGCCCAGTGACTTTTTTTTTTTTTTTTTTTTTTTTTTTTGCCCCTTACCCCGCTTTATTTAAAAAAAAAAGAAAAAAGAGGAATACATTTACAGATTTTAAAGGCATTTTGTCATAACATTATATGAATAATTTTGTCAGTACTTAATTCTTTTAGAGGTTTGATAGCATGCATAGAAATACCGCTAGTTACCATAAGCATAAAGTACATGTAGGACAGAACGTAACATGGAAACAGATTTCTTGTTGGGTATAGATTAAGCATAATGATCTGTGAATACCAAAAATTTCCACAATTATCTTAGCTTTGAAGCAGACCACGTGTGGTGCTCACACTGTGGCAGGCAAAACATTGGCCTGCAAAGCCTCAGCCAGCATTTGGTGCTTTTTGTTCAGGAGGTCTTTGATTTCTCCCATGGTATAACTTGAAGTCCTATGCCAGTCCTTTGGCTTTCAGAGTTGGGTTTTTTTTTTTTTCTTTTAATAGTAAATATGGCCCTGAAGTTGGGGAAATTTAGAAAAGGAGAGGTTTTCGTGAAGAGTTATTTTTAATCTGGGGTCTTGGGATCCAGAATGGTATATTGTAAGAGGAACTTTATAAGGTATTCTAAGAATTGAGATAGGTTTTCATAAATTGCCTAGGAAAACCTCTGGGTACTTCATAGTTTTGTGCTATAAGGGCAGCCTTAGAGAGAACAACCAGGCGGCAGGTTGTAAATTGATTTTTAGCTGGGATATCCCCTGGGGTATAGTAGATCCAGCCAGAATCCCTCAGATAAGTAATGTTAGTTTGGTGGATCTCATCTTTGTGAGCTCTTGGCTGTCCCTGGACTCCCTGTGTTCCATGTGTAGATAGTTGTTGGTAATAATCATATTGATGTCATAATAATATGGTCGTAAGACTAGGTGACAGATGGCAATTCTTTGATGAAAGTAGAGCAGTTGGAAGTATAAGAACTCAGTTTTTGTTTTTGTTTTATTTTGTTTTTCTGTTTAGAGAGTTTCCTCAGAGAGAAAAAAATATCACATCTTCATCTAAGAGCATCAGAAGAGTGTCAGACCCTCAATGGTAAGAATAAGGTTTGCCACCTAGTGTTTGATTTAAACAATTGCTGGTAGTGGGTGGGGTGTTAAATAGTGAGCCAGAAAGTGAGTCTTTCCTAACCCCTCATGTTACCTTTCTCATATGTCCTCATGCCCTGAAGTTTTGATTCACTATAGTATCCAGTTAAAAATATAAGATCCCCAGAAGTGGAATCTCTTACCCAGAACCTTTAGGGCCTTCTGTTCTCTAACAACTTTCTTACCTGTCTTTGTGCCTTTTCAGATGATACACACTCAAGAGATATAACTGCAGTCAATTCAGAATGTAATTTGCAAAAGCTAGTGGATGTTTTATGTAATGGTTGAATTGTCTGAGCCTTTCATACTGCTCTTAGAAATAAATCCTCTTTTAACCCTTTAAATAGTATTCTATGAGATCCTCATGGAGGGTGTATGTTTGTGGGTGCTGTTGGCTTGTTTTTGTCTGTTTGATTTTTGTATCTTTCATCCAAAGACCTGATACAGTATTTGAATTTGGAGAAATAAAAGATACATGTTTTAGGTGGATTCACTGAAATTTCCAGCAGCAGTTCCTGTCAATCCTTTACATGATCAATATCTGTCATGGCTGCCACAGCATTAAGTATAGTGGCTAACATGTGATTTTCATATGATTTCTTATATTTAGTTTATTCAGGTTTGCCTCAAAACTCAATATATTATTAGTGAACCAGGCCTAGAAATCCCTTGAAAGTGCTTCCATTCACAAGAGATAAGAGAGCAGGTGAGAAAAATGGTAAGTCGTTTGAGACTTTCGAACTGGATGACTGTCAAATGGACATTTTTGCTTTGTTATCATCTACTCTTTTTGTAAATGCAATAATACCATTGCCCGATTTATGCAGTACAATGAGAAATGAAACACTATATTGTCAAACTTTAACAAATGCTAGCTGTTACTGTACCTTGTGGTTTTTCTTAGGAACAAATGGAAAAAAAAATGGGCTAAAGGAAAGTCTTATCTTTTTCTGGAGCATCCATCATCCCCTGAGAAGCAAACATTTGATTGGGAACTTCACTGCTTGTTGATCAAAGGCTCAACCAAAAAAAGAAAAAAAAAAAAAAAGCTGCTTCAAGACTATGTGGCTTTGCCGTGTCCTCCATGATTGCAGCCATCATTATATGATTTTAGAAAGCAGAATGAATTAAAATTATAATTGTTTTCAGATCAGTTTCTCAGTCATGCTAGCTGCATTTCCAATATTTTACTGTGGTAGGAATTCCAATCCAAACCACACCATAGCAGCACAAACCATTTATTTGATCTCATAGATCCTCATTAGTCACTACTTCAGAAACAGTTCCACGTTCTAAAGTAAGTAAACAAAAACTTTAATAATATCATATTAAACCTATACAGCATATTTTAAAATCTCTTTTATTTACTACATGCTCTGATGACCTTCATGTTTTTGAGCAAAATTACAATATCTAATAATCTTTGCAAAATTGGCTCACAGACATCTGGAAAGGCACTCATGTATTAACATAGTATGTCAAATTCTACACACGGAGAGGGTCATTAGGAAATATTTCAGATTTTCATTGAACTCATAATCTTCCTTCTTCCATAGAAGCAAAGATTATGCCAACAAGCCAGTCATAGCATAGCCTAATTGCATTGAAGTTGTTCTGAAATGCTGATCTAGTTGCAATGTAGTGAGAGTTTTGGTTTCAATAAAAACCTAGTTATGTGATATAAATGTATATTTTTTTAATCCAGGTATGAGATTTTAGGCTCAACCTAAATATGGTTGTCTCTTGTTTTGGGGGGGTGGTGAATTTTGCCAGCTGCAGACAGTTTAATTCTGATAAGTCTGGAGAGGCAATTAATGTCAGAGCCTGAAGAGGTGCAGGCGGTGCTGCTCCTTCTGCTGCATCTGGTTCCTCTTGCTGTGGTTTTTCTAGTGGTCCACAGCAAATAGACAAGAAGAACTTGGAGATATCCTGGTGATGAAGATTCAACATGACCCAAGGAACTCAACACATTTCGTCAGCAGGGAGTAGTCTATTTTGTGTTCTGACATATGTGAGTTCCTACTTTGTCTTCTAAGCTTCTCTCTCTCCTACCTAGTGTTGGAGCACTGGAAGTGATCAGGGCGGTATAAAGGTTAGAAATATGGCACATATAAGAAAAATATCCAAAAGAATATTGTGCCAACATTTCACAGTGTTGGTTAACCCACCCCACCCATAAAGCCTGGCATTACTTCATAGAAATATGCAGAAGTGCACTAACCAAGTACTAGTTGCCTACCAAGTATAATAAGAAACAGGTTTTTCCCCCTCTCTCTTACAACTTTATTTTTAAAAAGAGGAATACATATATAGATTTTTAAAGGCATATTGGCATAACACTATATGAATATTTTTGTCAGTACTTAGTTCTTTTAGAGGTTTGATAGCATGCATTGAAATCCCACTAGTTACCATAAGCATAAAGTACATGTAGGACAGAATGTAACATGGAAACAATATTCTTGGTGAGTATAGATTAAGCATAATGATATTTGAATACCAAAAAGTGCCACAAGGCTATATTCTTAGCTCTTGGATTATTAGTGATTTAAGGTCCAGGTATACCACACTCTGAGAGGGTGCTATACATTTTTTTTCCTAAGAAGGACTCAGGCTTTCAGGGTTTTTTTTTTTTTTTTTTTTTTTTTTTTTTTTTTTTTTTTGGCCTTTGTTTTTCTTGAGCTTCATTTATCCTGTGAGTTGTTTCTGGGGTGTTCAGAGCTTTCTGGGGTGATGGCTCAGTGGTTTAGAGCACTGGCTGTTCTTCCAGAGATCCTGTGTTCAATTCTCAGCAACCATATGGTGGCTCATAACCATCTGTGACCAGATCTGGTGCCCTCTTCTGGCCCGGAGGCATATATGCAGTCAGAATGCTGCATACATGATGAACAGAGAAACAAGGAACAGTTTTACTGAAGGCATAAAGAAGTTTGAAAATATACATGTAAGCATCAACCATACTAGAAAGAGATTAGTTAAATGCATGACCTCATCTATAGGCACATACATTTTATTTCCTTTTATTTTTTTTATTTTTATTTTTTATTTATTTTTTAAACAACTTTATTTTACAAAACAAAGATAAATGTACAGATTTTAAACATATTTTTGCTTAAAATTATACATTTTTGTCAGTACTGTTTTTTCAGATATTAAAATAATTTTCACATAAAACTATGTGAATATATTTTTTAGTCAGTACTTGATTTTTTCAAGGGCTTGACAGTATGCATTGAAAGCTATAGGCACATACATTTTGATAGAATGTTATGGTCAAGTTTCCAGGCCATACATTTCAAAAGAAAACTACTTTTTTACATTATCATATTGTATTTATTTTTTCAAGATCATTTGGAATTGTGGATATAGATTCAAATGAAATCACAAAATACATTTTTATCCCATACAATGTATGTAAATGAACTAGAATCTACTTAATAAAACCTCAGAATGTATTAATATTTCCTACAAGGTATTGTGAATGACCTAAAATTTGTACTAAATGAATAATGCTATCATCATTTCACATTTTGCAAATTTCCTTTAAAGTGTCTCCACACTTGTTTGAGATATTTCTGTCCATAAAAATTGTTCATTTTGAATTAGAAGACATTCAAATACATAGAAATTCATTTCAGAAGAACCTAGACACAGTTTAGTGCACTTGAGGTAGGATAAGGTGCAGCTCTGTGAATGTTTGGTCAGCCACAAATATAAAGTAAGACCTTGCTTATAAACAGAAGCACAACCAGGATGCCCTAAACATTATGTAGTTTAATTTTGAGACTTAAGCAATCAGAAAAGAATTTGTGTAGATCAGACTGCACAATCAAAATAAGACAGAGAATTTCTTCACAAAGGAAAATTATGTATTTGTTCCCAACATGGCAGAACATGAATTTTATAAACGCAGAGTAATTAATGCAGTCATGAGTCCAGTATCTCATGTTAAGGCTTCTCCACTTATCATGATAACCTGATAGAAATCTGTTCTTCACCTCAAACATTCTGCCCCAAGATCAGTCTGTAACTCAGGACTTACAGCTTCCTGCTTTTTGCGATACTTAGTTTTTGCTGAATAGCACAGTTCTCAGTATTATATCAGGGTCTGCCTTCTGCTGTAGTGTGTACTTAATTGGTTTTATTTATCTTGACACAATAATTTATGATGATCATTTCCCTAACAGCATTATTAGTGTTAAAAGGAAAGCAGTGATTTATACAGGTTTTCAGAGACCACAAAGTATAAAATAATGACCTTGAATCTGTTTGGGAATTTCTACATTCTGGTGGGAAATAATAGAACCACAAATATATTACCATCTTATATTTGTAAAATAAACTTAAAAAGTCATGAAATATATTGCTATTAAACTATAGAATGCCCATCAGTTTCTTTTACCTACAGTCTGTGCAACTTGTTTCTCTTCTGAAACAATTCTGATTAATAGAATGTTAACCTAGATAAAAAGGTCATTTTAGTTTGGATTGCCATTAAGTTGGAGTTCCAATCTCTCTTATGCCCATGGATGCAGAGGTTCATACACATCAAGGGAGACTGCATTTTTTAAATTTTTATTGTATATTCTCTGTATTTACATTTCAAATGTTATCCTCTTTTCCACCAACCCCAATTGCCCTTTTTCCCCTCTTGTTTCCATGAATGTGCTCCTTCTCCCAACCTCCTCTCCACGTCAGTACCTTGACATTCCCCTACACTAGGAAAAGGCACCTTGCCTAGACTTCTCCCATTGATGCTAGACAATGCTATTCTCTGCTACATATGCAACTGGAGCCATAGGTCTCTCCATGTGTGCTCATTGGTTGGTGTTTTAGTCCCTGGGAATTCTAGAGGGTTTGATGGTGGAATTTTAGGACACAATGCAACATGAAGCAATCACATGCTTTCCTCCATGGTTGAACTTGTAAAGCTGACAAAAGATTCTCTAAAGATACAGGAAGACAATAAGTTTGTCTAGGTTCTAAAATTACAGGAAAGGAAGCTACACCTGGCTGTGACTTTTAGATCTCCAAGTTCTGATACATTCACCACAGGCTTTCTTTACTAATTATAAAGGGTAAAGATACTAAATATAAAAATCTACCCCTATACCACACAGACTGCTTCCTTCCTCCTATTCCTCAGATTTCTCATACAGGATGTGTCAATTACCATTCTTGAGGGTCTAATTGGTATATTTGCATAGTGACAGTCTTCTTGTAACAGAAGGCACCAGTTCTATTTTTGTTGATCTAATTAGCAAATTTACATATTGAACATTGTTAAAATCCACCTTAAACATTGCCTTTGCATTTATGTGAATATTGTTTTAAGATTTTAGGCTCTGACCTTTTGGGGCTTGAGATGCTTTCTCAGTGGTTACTATAACCTATGATATTCTAGAAATATTTTAATTTCTATTTCCAGGAATTTGATTGACTAACCACCTATAATATAACACTGCTATTTTCTTTATTTGAAGAAATCCTACCAAAAAGAAAAAGTGTTGGTTTCACAATCCTCTTAGAGAAAGTTCTGCCTTGTCTATTCATGAGGTCAATTTGAAAGAGCATATTTTTAGTTTGAATTTATACAAAGTTACAGCAATTAAAAAGAACAAGCAGTAGAAGTGACATTATGCTTTCATTAAAGTTGTCCACAAGTCCTCTCCTAAGAGTATCAGCTAAGCAAAATGTAAGCATTGCTTTTACATGAGCCTCTACACAATGAGGACCTGACAGTATTTTCATTCAAACCAGACAAAGCAGCAAGTAAACACAGTTATTAATGCTTTTAGACTAGAAACTCTTGACAATTTTGCATAGTTTCTGTGAGCTGTTATATAAGTCATGGTATAATTTGTAAGAGTAAATTGGGTTCAGAAGTGTGTAAGTGACCAGTAGTAATTAAAATACTCTTGTAAACATCTGCAAACTAACAAACCAGCAAAGGACCATTTTGCTATGTCACTCTCACCCCTCTGTGGGGCATTGATTAGTGTCTGAGAAGATCTGTAAATGCTGTCTGTTTCTGCCTCCTACTAAATTAATTGGCTAATTTAGGTGCATTTTAACTGGCTCCATTTTAGAATCTGAACCTTTTTCTGGGCATGACAAAAAGTGTAAGTTTTGAACTCTCAAGAGAAAATAGAGCCTATGGGCCTGCTTCCTTCTAGGAGATTTGTAGAGTAGTAAGAATGAGCTTCTGGTTCATGCTGGGAATGAAATATCTTTTGATTCTTTCTCATGTTTCATTCTTTATGTTTGTACTTCTTTTTTATTTTCTGTTACATCCACTGGTGACTTCTGAAAAGTATATTCCTTTTTTATCCCCTCCTTGATAATCTTGATATTTTTTTGTATTTTATTTAATTTTTATTAGATATTCTCTGTATTTACATTTCAAATGTTATCTCCTTTGTCCCTCTCATCCCCCTCCCCCTCCACATGTATTCACAACTGTACACCCTCTCCCAATCACCCTCTCCATATTAGTGCCTTGGCATTCCCCTATATGTGCCCCACTGAACCCAAGGCCTCTTCTCACATTTATGCCAGACATTGCTATCTTCTTCTACATATGCAACCAGAGCTATGGGTTTGCCTGTGTGCTCAATGGTTGTTGTTTTAGTCCATGAGAGTTGTGGAGGGTTTGGTTGGTTGAAAATGTTGTTCTTCCCATGAGGTTGCAAACCCTTTCAGCTCCTTCAGTCCTTTCTTTAGGACCTTCATTGGGGTCCCTGTGTTCAGTTTGATAATTAGCTGCAAGCACGCTCAGCTGCATCTTTGATAATCTGGCAGAGCAGCTGAAGAGGCATTCATATCCGGTCCCTGCCAGTAAGTATTTCTTGGCATCAGCAATACTCCTTGAGTTTGATGACTGCATATGGGATGCATCCAAATATGAGGTAGTCAGTGAATGTTCATTTCTTCAATCCCTGGTCCTTTATTTGACCTTATATTTCCTCCTGTGAGTGTTTTCTTTTCCCTTCTAAGAAGGACTGAGACATTCACATTTTTGCCTTCCAAAGTTTTGAGCTTCATAAGGTCTGTGAGTTGTTTCTTGGGTATTCAAAGCTTTAAGGGGCTAGTATCCAATTATCAGGGAGTAAATACCATATGTGTTCTTTTATGACTGGGGTACCTCACTCAGAATGATAGTTTCTAGGTCTATCCATTTGCCTAGGAATTTCATAAAGTCATTGTTTTTAATAGCTAAAGTGTGTAAATGTACCATATTTTTTGTATTTATTCTTCTGTTGAAGATCTTATGGGATTTTGCTGTTTCTGGCTATTATAAATAAGGCTGCTATGAACATGGTGAATCATATATCCTTGTTATATGTTGCAGAGTCTTTTGGGTATATGCCCAGAAGTGGAATATCTGGGTCTTCGTGACAGTGTATAGGAATCCCAGAATGGTTTTGAAGACTAAGAATGAGTAAGTTATAAGCTAGTAGCTCTGGCAGGGAAAGTACAGATTCCTATAGGAGTCTTGATGGAGCAGCTAGGTGAAAGACTTCTTCATTTTATCCAAAATGTTTTATAATTTACAATTGTTGAATTGTAAATGGGTGAATTTTCACTTAATAGGTTTGGAAAATGTTTGACTATGGGTAACTAAAATCATAAAGAATAAAACTATGAAAGCCACCTATTGTATTAATGAACAAGAGATCAGGTTTAGCCCTGTCATATTTAGCCCCCCCCCCAAAAAAAAAGAACACTTCAGCATAGAGACAGCCATATAGGCTCATCTTTATTATGACACAAATTTTATTTGGAAAGACTCGAATGAAATAACACAAAGGTAAACTCAACTATATCTTCACTAGAAACAAACTCAGCCTAAAATTATATTTGTAAAACTTCAACAATTCGACTGTCATCTATCTCTTTTCTTTTTCCAAGTTGTTTTCCAATAACAATCTAAAACTACACTTTCCAACATTTTATGATTGATGGTTTTCTTGTCGAATAGAAATCACTTCAAAACTTTTCCCCCTTATTTTGAATATTCTGCTATTGCTTCGATGGAGGCACTCATAAAAACATTCATATAAATGAATCATGAAGATAGAAAGCAAGTTTAATATTCAATATCTAAGGTTTTACATTTTCAAAAATATAATGTAAGGTTTATATTCATCCTTGCCAACAATTCCCAGAAACACTGTTTTCTATGCATTAATGACCCACCTTTTCATGTTTGGACACTAACATAAAACAAGTCAAAATATATATCCCATTATGCATGCACATGAGAATATAGAGATGTTTAAAATGTTGCTCTACTTCAATAGTTCTTTATATTAAGAGGATGAAATATAAATATGGTTTGCTTTACATTAAATGAAAAAACTCAAAAATAATTATATTGTTTAACCATGACTAAAATAATTTATTCCGCTGATGGATTTCAAAGCAGGAGATCTTTACAGTCCTCTATTTCAATTTTATTAATCATTTATTAAATATAGAAATCCATTAATCACATAAGACAATGAAGAATACCACTGGCCCTACTCTACCAAGTCCTTCTTTTGTCTCCCACTATATTTGATGAAGCTGTTTTAAATTTAGAACGGCTCAGCTTGTAAAAAAATTTATTCTCAATAAGAAGCAATGTATAATATAAAAACTATTTTCTGAAACTGAGATGTCTCTTTCAAGCTCTTGTACATGACACTTGGTTCCTTACTGTTGTTACTACATAGGTTGTGGAAATTTTGGAAGGTGAAGCCTCAGAGAAGGAAGTCTGTTACTTAGGGCAGGCTTAAGGATTTCTAGCCATCATTTTCTTTCTATTCATTATATTCATTGATATGATGGAATCTCATTTTAAAACAAAAGAATACAGAGCAAAACAAAATATTTTTTCTCCCAGACTCTATCATTAGTATTGGAAAATTTTAGTCCCTGAAGCTGACATGTGAGTACAAATATTTACTGTCCTCAGGTCAATTCTGACACCAATTACTAATACAAAGGTGACTAGTTGCTGTCTCATAACCGTGATTCTATAGTTGAAAAATCAGAGAGGCAAGATATAACCAGATAGGGTGGATGAAAACCTTTACCTCTATTTCTACTTCTCCAAATGCAGTTATGGAATCCAGAGCTTTTCTTACAGTTTTGTAGCACACCATATGATGTGGCCTGCTTTAACTCCTGCCTTCATCTCTAGTGGTTCATACAAATTGTTACCTGTGACATTTTTTCCCAGTATCTGGCACTTTATTCCAAAACATAATTCCAACAAGAACCTTCATGGAATGCTAACCAAAAAAGCAGGTAAAGAAACTATAAGTTACATTTTAAAGCCATAATAGAAGATGGTAATATCTTAGACAAAGAAAATTCTAAAACATAAAAATGAAAAATATTTGTCACAAAGCATCCAGAAAATGTGGCAATGTATGAAAAAATGTCAAATCTACAAATAGTAGGCATATTAGAAAAAAGGCCTCAGAGTAGATGTTTTCCACAAATATTGAAATCTGCGTCAAGTAAAAATCAAAGGTTACTAGACCATTATAGAATAAAGTCTAGGAAATAATTTTCTGTTTTTAAAATATTTTTATCTGATTTTCTCTGTCAATCTCTGTCTCTGTCTTTTTCTATATTATATACTTATAATGTTTAATAATAATTCATCATTTTGCTGCATACAGGAAACTCATCTCAGAGACAAAGACAGACACTATATCAGAGTAAAAGATTGGGAAAACCTTCCAAGCAAATGGCCCAAGAAACAAGCTGGAGTGGCCATTCTAATATCGAATAAAGTAGATTTTCAACCAAAAGTTATAAAAAAGATAAGGAAGGACACTTTCTACTCATTACAGGGAAAATTTGTGAGGAAGAACTCTCAATCCTTAACATATAAGCTCCAAATAAAAAAGCACCCACATTCATAAAAGAAACCCTACTAAAGCTCAAAAAAATCATTGTACCCCACACAATAATATCAGGAGACCTCAACACCCCACTCTCATCAATTGACAGATCATGGAATCAGAAACTTAACAAGGACACTGTAAAACTAGCAGAGACTATGAACCAACTGGAATTAATAGATATCTACAGAACATATCATCCTAAAGTAAAAGAATACACCTTCTTCTCAGCACCCCATGGCACGGTCTCAAAAATGGACCACATAATTGGACACAGAAAGAGCCTCAATCGATATAAGAAGATTGAAATACTCCCATGTATCTTCTCAGATCACCATGGTCTAAGGCTGGTCTTTAACAACAACAAAAACAACAAAAAGCCCACATACACATGGAAACTAAACAACGCTCTGTTAAACAATAGTAGGGTCAGAGAAGAAATATAGAAATTAAGGATTTTCTACAATTCAATGAAAATGAAAACACAACATACCCAAACCTATGGGATGCACTAAAAGCAGTACTGAGAGGAAAACTCATAGTGCTAAGTGCTTCCAAAAAGAAACTGGAGAGAGCATACATCAGTAAATTGACAGAACAGCTAAAAGCTCTAGAACAAAAGGAAGGAGATACACCCAAGAGGAGTAGATGGCAACAAATAATCAAATTTAGGGGAGAAATAAACCAAATAGAAACAAAAAGAACCATTGAAAGAATCAACAAAACCAAGAGCTGGTTCTTTGAGAAAATCAACAAGATTGATAAACCCCTAGCCAAACTATCTAGAAGGCAAAGAGAGAGTATACAAATTAACAAAATCAGAAAGGAAAGTGGTGACATAACAACTGAAACTGAGGAAATTCAAGAAATCAACAGATCCTACTACAAAAGTCTATACTTCACAAAGTTGGAAAACCTGGAGAAAATTGATGAATTTCTAGAATGATACAAGATCCTAAAGTTAAACCAGGACCAGGTAAACAATTTAATAGTCCCATAACACATAAAGAAATAGAAGAAGTCATCAAAAGCCTCCCAACCAAAAAAGCCCAAATCCAGAAGGGTTCAGTGCAGAATTTTTTCAGATATTTATTGTGGGCATAACACCAATACTCTCCAAATTTTTCCACAAGATAGAATCAGATGGAATACTACCTAACTCATTTTTGAGGCTACAATAACACTCGTTCTTAAACCACACAAAGACCCTCCAAGGAAAGAGACCTTTAGACCAATCTCACTTTTGAACATTGATGCAAAAATCCTCAACAAAATCCATGCAAACAGAATCTAAGAACATTTCAAAACGATCATTCACCAAGACCAAGTAAGCTTCATCCCAGGGGTTCTGGGGTGGTTTAATATAAGAAAATCAATCAATGTAATCCACCATATACACAAACTAAAAGTACAAAATCACATGGTCATCTCACTAGATGCTGAGGAAGAATTTGACAAAATACAACACCCCTTCATGTTAAAAGTCCTGGAAAGAACAGGAATCAAAGGTCCATACCTAAACATAATAAAAGCAATATACAGCAAACCAAGAGCCAACATCAAACTTAACAGTGGGAAACATGAAACAATCACACTAAAATCAGGGACTAGAGAAGGCTGCCCACTTTCTCCCTACCTATTCAACATAGTACTAGAATTCCTGGTTGGAGTAATTAGACAGCAAAAGGAAATCAAAGTGATGCATATCTGAAAGAAAGAAGTAAAAACATTATTCTTTGCAGATGACATGATAGTGTACATAAGTGACCCCACAAATTCCACCAGAGAACTCCTACAGCTGATAAAAATGTTCACCATAGTGGCTGGATACAAAATTAATTCAATCAAATCAGTAGCCTTCTTACATTTTAGAGACATACATGTGAAGAAAGAAAGATACCCTTCACAATAGTCACAAAAACTATGAAATACTTGGTGTGACTCTAACTAAGCAAGTGAAGGACCTGTATGCCAAGAACTTCAAACCTCTAAAGAAAGAAATTGAGGAAGATCTCAGAAAATGGAAAGATCACCTATGCTCATGGATTGGAAAGATGTACATCTTAAAAATGGCCATCCTACCAAAAGCAATCTACAGATACAGTGCAATCCCCATCAAAATTCCAACCCAGTTCTTCATTGAGTTGGAAAGAACAATGTGCAATTACATCTGGAATACAAAAGACCTAGAATAATGAAATCAATCCTCAACAAAAAAACATTTGCAGGAATCACTATCCCTGACCTCAAGCTATATTACAAGGCAATTGTCCTGAAAACTATATGGTACTGGTACAGAAATAGGCACATGGATCATTGGAATAGAATATAGGATCCAGAAAGGAGGCCTCACATATATGGACACCTAATTTTTCACAAAGGAGCTGTAAACATTCAATGGAAAAAGGACAGCTTATTCAACAAATGGTGTTGGTCCAACTGGCACTCAGCATGAAGAAGAATGAAAATAGACCCTTTCTTATCTCCTTGTACAAAGCTCAAGTGTAAGTGGATCAAGGATCTCAACATTCAACCAGATACACTGAAACTATTAGATGAGAAAATAGGGAAAACTTTAGAACACATAGGCACAGGATAAAATTTTCTGAACAAAACAGCAGTAGCTCAAGCTCTAAGGTCAAAGATTGACAAATGGGACTTAATGAGATTACAAAGTTTCTGTAAGGCTAAGGACATTGTCAAGAAACCAAAACAGCAGCCAACAGAATGGGAAAAGTTCTTTGCCAACTCCACATCAGATAGAGGCCTAATATCCAATGTATACAAAGAACTCAAAAAGATAGACAGCAGAGAATCAAACAATCATATTAAAAATGGGGTACAAAGCTAAAAAAAAGTTCTCACCTGAAGAATATAGAATGGCTGAGAAACATCTAAGAAAGTGCTAGACATCCTTAGCCATCAGGGAAATGCAAATCAAAACAACCCTGAGACTCCACCTCACACCAGTCAGATTGGCCAAGATCCAAAACTCAAATGACAGCAGATATTGTGGACAGGTGACTTTGTGGAGAAAGAGAAACACTTCTCCACTGTTGGTGGGGTTGTAAACTGATACAACCACTCTGCAAATCAGTCTGGCGATTCCTCAGAAAATTGGACATAGTATTACCTGAAGATCCATCTATTCCACTTCTAGGCATATACCCCAGAGATACTCCAATATACAACAAAGATATATTCACCACAATGTTCTTAGCAGCTGTATTTATAATAGCCAGAAGCTGGAAAGAACTCAGATGTCCTTCAGTAGATAAATGGATACAAAAATTGTGGTTAATTTACACAATGTAGTAGTACTCAGCTATCAGAAACAATGACTTACCCAAATTCTTAAGAAAATGGTTGCACCTAGAGAATATCATCCTGAGTGAGATAACCCAGTCACAAGAGAACAGACATAATACGCAGTAACTGATAGTGGGATGCTAACCCCATAGGCTTGGACTACCCCAGAAACAACTCACAGACTGTGTGAAGTTCAAGAAAAAAAAGAAAACAAACCAAACCAAAACAAAAAAAAAACCAATATACTCAATCCTTACAAACCAAGAAAACATTGACAAATTCCAGGTTACATCCTGTTTTACATGTACTTTTTGCTCATTGTAACTAGTATGACCTTAATGCAGAGTATCAAACCTTAAAAAAGAGAAAAAAAAAAGCCAAGCACTGACTAAATATATTTGTATACATTTATGAAAATATGTTTAAATTTTTTTCTTTTATCTTTGTTTTTTAAAATAAAGTTTTAAAAAATGAGATTGCCTAGATAAATTTTATTCATGTGGCACAACAGACTAACATTTAATTACATGTGAGCTTTACTCCATTATAATGACTTATCACAAGTGTGTATTTAATAAATTATATGAGAACCCCCAAATTCTTTAGACCTTTTTCTGAAATCACCTCACTTTTATCATTATGGTAAAAGTGTCCCTAGTTTTTCACTTCATGTTCTTAGAGCATCAACCAAAATTCTGGCTATGTATGTGTTAGTTTATTAAAAAATTTTAATAACATGTCAATAAAGCTCACAGATATATTGCGAAAATAATAACAACAAAGACAACAAAAAGCCTATATATACATGGAAACTAAGCAATGCTCTATTAAATGATAGCACGGTCAAAGAAAAAATAAAGAAATTAAGAATTTTCTAGAATTTAATGAAAATGAAAACACAATATACTCAAACCTATGGGATGCAATGAAAGCAGTACTGAGAGGAAAATCCATACCTCTGAGTGCTTCCAAAAAGAATCTGGAGAGAGCATACACTAGCTACTTGACAGAAAAGTTGAAAGCTCTAGAAAGAAAGGAAGCAGATATGCCCAAACAGCATGGTTAAGAGTATTTTGTAGATGGAAGAAGCCTTGTTTGAATGTGATGTCTATTTGAGGAGCATGAAATATGACAATTCAGAGAAAGATTTTACACAATGAGTCAGAGATAGACATGCTGAATTTACGTAAGGGGGAGGGAGAGAGAGAGAGAGAGAGAGAGAGAGAGAGAGAGAGAGAGAGAGAGAGAGAGAGAGAGAGAGACTGACAGACAGAGAGGGAGACAGAAAGAGAGGGAGACAGAGACAGACAGACAGACAGAGACAGAGAGTTTTACATGAGGCAGCTTTCCAGAGACAGGTGGCAGGTGATTGAATCAGTCAGTTTGAGAAGGAGTTTCAGGCAGAAAACTTAGTGGAACCAGCCTGGCAGAGAATTAAAATAACTAGAAAGAATGAGAATATTAAAAAAAAAGTTTCTGAAATGAAAATTACATTTGGCAAATAAAAGTAAAGATTACATTAATTGTCCCTTACCACTTACTGCTTTTCAGTATTCTTTCTTTGTTTTAGATATATTGTGATTTGACTATTGTTAGAAGAATTTTTTTTCTGGCCCAATCTCTTTGGAGTTATGCAGACTTCTTGAATGTTCATGGTCATCTCTTTCTTTAGGTTAAGAAAAATTTCTTTTATAATTTTGTTGAATATATTTACTGGGCCTTTTAGTTGGGGTTCTTCACTCTCTTCTACACCTATTATTTTTAGGTGTGACTCACGACATATACACAAAAGACACTCCACTATATAACAAGGACACATGCTCCAGTACGTTCATAGCAGCATACTTATAAGAGCCAGAAGCTGGAAAGAACCCAGATGTTCTTCAACAGAAAAATGGACAGATAAATTTTGGTACATTTACACAATGGAGTACTACTCAGCTATTAGAAACAACGAAGTCATGGAATTTATATGCAAATGGATGGGACTAGAAACAATTATCCTATGTGAGGTAACCCAGTCACAAAACATTTATGGTATAGACTCACTGATAAGCAGATACTAGACCCAAAAGCTCATAATATCCAATACAAAATTCACAGACCTTATGAAGATCAAAAAGGAAGGCCAGAATGTGGATGCATCAGACCTTCTTTGAAGGGAAAAGAAAACATTCACAGGAGGAAATAAAATGACAAATAGAGGAGCAGGGATTGAAGAAAAGATTGTCTAGAGACTGTCTTACCTGGGGATCCACCCCACATGCAGCCAACAAACCCAAGCAATATTGCTGATGCCAAGAAGTACTTACTGTCCAGAACCAAATATGGATACCTCCTTAGAGGCTCTCCCAGAACCATACTGATACAGATGAGGATGCTTACAGCTAACCATTGGTTGAACACTGAGACCCCAGTGAAAGAGCTAGAGAAAGGAAGGAGCTGAAAGAGTTTGCAACCCCATGGGCAGAACAACATTATCAACAAACCAAACCCTCCACAGCACCCAGAGTTAAATCTCCAACTAATAAGTCTGCATGGAGCAAACCATGGCTCTAGTTTCATATGTATCAGAGGACAGCATTGCCTTTCACCAATAGGAAGAGAGGCCTTTGGTCAACTGAAGGCTTAGTTTCTCAGTGTAGATGAATCTAAATGCACTGAGGTGGGAATTGGTGGTTGGGAGAAGGAGCATCTTCATGGAGGCAAGAGGAAGTGTAGGGGGGATTGGAGTAATGGGAAAGGGGATAGCATTTGAAATGTAAATACAGCAAGTATCCAATAAAAGGGGGGGTTAAAGTTTACATGTGTCAATCTTATTCAAAGACTGTCTAGCAAATAATCTTTTGTTCTAGGATTAAAACTAAAAGGAGCATATTAGTTTGCTTGTTTGTGTATTAATATAAAGTAAATCCATCATGCAATTAATTGGGCTAATTTCTAAGAGGAGAACTAACTTTAGAAGACTTCACACATTATCCTCACTGTTTACACCTATCAAGTCATTATTAATTAGTCAAACTGCCCCAATCCTAAAAGTATGTCCACACCCATATCAAACTTCAGGTTAGAACATCATATATAAATTCCTTAACTACCCTTTTCTGAGATTTACTATGATGCCTATAAGTTTTGACAAATTCAACTTTTTATTTCTTTGTCTAAGTGACTACATGGTGACAATTTAGTGAATTCGTGCTTGACAGTACTGACCTCTAGGATTGCTCCCAAATCCTGTCAAGGCAATCTGGCTACTACAGTTAAAGGCTCTACATTCAGAAAAGCTAGCATATCTAAATCCTGCAGTGCCTTGTTCAAAGACAAATGCTCACATGTCAGAGTGAAGAAGATTATGTAGTGGTCTGAGATCATCCAGTTTTACCTCAGGCATTTTAAGTAATGTTTTTATCTATAAAAATTGAGAAATGATTTCATCTGTTCTTGAGTTGTATTTCAATTGTACATGTTTGTATACTGATGATATCTTTGGTAAGAAATATCTATGTCCCAACTGCAGGCCTGTTTAGTCTACTTTTGTTTAAAGTACATAAAATAAATTTCATAGGAAATACTGAAGATAGGAATGAACAGATTTTTTTTAACAGCTGGAACTGAGGGTAGACACAGACAGAACATCCTAAAATATATACAACATTGATAAGAAAGAATTATTTTAAATAACTTTTGCAGAAGTTCAAGAGAATGGTTCATCTGGAAGAGGTAAAATCACAGCAATCTCCCTAAGTTTTTGCTCTAACAGTAAACATGATTTGAGATGTGTCTCTTAACAGAGAAAGACAACCATAAACAATACAGTTAAGAAACTCAGATTCATCTTGGTTTCAACATGTTCTCAAATGTGGCCAGACTCCCGTGACTTAAACTAAAATTATAGTTCTGATACTAATATTAATGTAAAATTTTACGCATAAATTTTCCAGCTACAATGACTGGGAGAAGCTCAATATGAAAAAGCTTGTATTTTTTTTTTCTGTTTGTGTATTTTTTTGTTTGTTTGTTTTTGTTTGGTTGATTTTGTTTCTTTTTTCCAGTAGCTATTTCCAAAATGGAGACTAAAATTTCAGAATTCTAAAAAAAAAATTACATCTTTAAAATAAGAATAATTTGCCAGATGAATTCATAAATATAGTTAGATTTCACTATCCAAGCCAAGTAAGCAAATTTAAACATCGTGTTTCTTTATCAAGTCTATCTGCCTACTGCTTGAGACCTAACGTGTTTTTCTAAAAGATCTTTCATTAATTTTTATATCCTTTATTATTATTTGCTCTTAAGTACCACTCTTTATCTGGTTGCAAAAAACATATTTCTGTACAAGCTCAGTGACAGAGTGAATAGGACTAACTACTGAGAAGGAAGTACAATATTAGAATGATCAGTTGGTCTTCACAGAGTGAGGTGGCAGATCAGACATTTTAAAAAGAACAGACATGTTTACTTCAGGCTTTACAAAGAATATCTCAGAAAAAAGAAATATTAGCATCAAAGGGATGGATTATAAACATGTCTCACTGTCTCCAAGCCTTTCATAAATGCCACAATTGTCATAAAATAATCAATAAACAAGATGTCATGCAGAGCCTTTTGTGAAAATTAGACGGTTCAATTAAAATCATATAATACCTCACAAACAAAATCATAGGAATCTGTGAAAATCAAATAGCAATCCTCAGTTGACTCAATTTAGCCACAAAAAAAGTCTTCTGAAGGAAAATATACAAGAAGAAATTTTTTTTGTACTTTCATCTTAGAACTCATGATTTTTGTTCTTTCCCATCAAGGAACATATTTTGGTTTAGTGGTACCATGTCTAAGCATATCTGGTAGAAGAAACATGTTATACTTTCTATCAGTGCCTTTATAAAATTAATATAAAATATTGACATAAAATAATATACATTTATAAGCTTATAATATGGCAGTATATTTCATCAAAGGCAAAAAAATGTTTCCAAAGAGAATTTAAAATCTCTGTTAATATAATTTTGGAATGACATCCCTTCAGGGCTTATGTATTTTATTGATTAAAAACAAGTTACTTAAACGTAGATTTATAAAAGGTGATATGGATCAATTTGCTTTCTTCAGCATGCTGACTGTAAGTTGGATCAGTGCCATTTCTTGAAAATTTTGTCTTTCCTCCACTGGATAATTTTAGTTTCCTTGTCAAAGATCAAGTGACCATAAGTATGTGGGTTTATTTGTGTCTTTAATTCTATTCCACTGATCTACCTGTCTTTCCCCCTTACCAATACCATACAGTTTTTAATCATGATTGCTCTGTAGTATAGGTTGAGGTTTGTGATCACATAAAGCTCAAGTCCAAGTGGATCAAGGACCTCCACATAAAACCTGATACACTGAAACTAATAGAAGAGAAAGTGGGTATAGCCTCGAACACATCAGCACAGGAAAACATTTCCTGAACAACACAAGAATGGCAAATGCTCAAAGACCAATAATCAACAAATGGGACCTCATAAAATTGCAAGGATTCTGTAAGGCAAAGGACATTGTCAATAGGATAAAATGGCAACCAACAGATAGGGAAAAGATCTTTACCAGTCCTATATCTGATGGAGTGCTAAGGTCCCATATATACAAAGAATTCAAGAAGGTAAACTTCAGGGAATCAAATAACCCTATTAAAAATGAGGGACAGAGAAAAACAAAGAATTCTCAACCTACGAATATTGAATGGCAAATAAACACCTAAATGAATGTTCAACATCCTTAGTAGACATCAGGGAAATGCAAATCAAAACAACTTAGTCAGAATGGCTCTGATCAAAAAATCTCAGGTGACAGCAGATGCTGGCAAGGATGTGGAGAAAGAGGAACACTCCTTCATTGATTGTGGAATTGCAAGCTGATACAACCTCTCTGGAGGCTGGTGGTTATTCAGAAAATTGGACATAAGGAGCCAACTTATTAGCATATACCCACAAGTTGCTTCAAAATAAAACCTGAACATAAGTTCCATCATATTCGTAGTAGCCTTATTTATAATAGCCAGAAATTGAAAAGAACCTGGATGTCCTTCAAAAGAGGAATTGATACAGAAATTGTGGTACATTCACACAATAGAATATTATTCAGCTATTAAAAACAATGACTTAATGAAATTCTTAGGCAAATGGATGGAACTAGCAAGTACAATCCTGAGTGAGTTAACACAATCACAAAAGAAAAAAAATGTGGTATGCACTCACTGCTAAGTAGATATTAGCCCTAAAGCACAGGTTATCCAAGATACAATCCACAGACCATATGAAGATCAAGAAGTTGGAAGACCAAAGACTGGATGCTTCTACCTACCTAGGATAGGAAAAAAAATATTAACAGGAAGAAATACAGAGGTAAAATGTGGAGCAGAGACTGAAGGAAAAGTCATCCAAAGAAGTCCCCACCCATTGATCCTTCCCACAACTCAAACAATATTGTGAATGCCAAGAAGTACATGCTGACAGATGTCTGCTATAGCTATATGATGAGAGGGTCTGCCAGAGCCTGAGAAATACATAGTCAGAGGCTCTCAACCAACCATTGGAATAAACATGGACCCCCAATGGAGGAGTTAGTAAAAGGCTGAAAGAGCTAAAGGGGTTTACAACCACATAGGAAGAAAAAAAATAAATCAACCAACCTATACCACCAGAAATCCCAGAGACTAAACCACAAACCAAAAAGTACACGTGGAATTACCATTGGTTCCAGCCACATATGTAGCAGTAGATGGATTTATAGTGAATCAAGGAGAGGAGAGGAGAGGTCCTTGACCCTGTGAAGGCTCAGTCTCCCAGAGCAGGGAAATGGCTAGTGGGGTAATGAAGGGAGGGTTCGGTGTGTTGGGGAACACTCTCTTAGAGGCAGCGGCATGGGGAGTTAATTGGGGTATTCCATAGGGGAAACTGGAAACGGCGATAACATTTGAAATGTAAGTAAAGAAAATATCCAATTAAAAATAACTAAAATTCATATGCTGGAACTACTAAAGAAAAGTAGATTTCTCAATGTTTTAAAGATCAGGATTTATTTTTTTGGAGAAAACCATTTCCAAGATACTGATTAGAGCTATATTTGATTATTTGTTTAGATTATGGTATTTGTGATACACACACACACACACACACACACAGACACACACACACACACACAGACACACACACACACACACACACACACACATGTATCACATATTGCAGAACCTTCCCCTAATAAATACAGGTTCCATTCATTGGGTGAGGAGTATGCAGGACTTCCGGGTCAAAGAGTAGAAGAAAAGAGGCAGGGAAGAAGTGACCTGCTTTTGGACTGGAAGAGCTAGAGGACAATAGAGAGCTACCAGGACACCCACAGTTCAAATGGCAGACCCACCAGATTTGAACTGGAGGAGTTATATTTACTATAGTACACAAAATGAGGATCCTAATTGCTGTGCCCAGTGATTGTGTTTTCTGTTGATGTAAAATATGATTGTGTGGTGTTTTCCTTCTTGCTGCTACTCAGTTGGATTTCAGAAAGAAAGGCAAGGCAGCAAAGCTAGGGTTTGTGAGAAGTGTACCCCAACTAGTTGTATAAATTTGGATGTGTGGGCCTGGCATGACAGTGACCTGCCATGGGAACTTAAAGATTTGGGTGGGGAGATTTGGAGTTCCTGGTCAGACAGTCTGCCAAGATGAGAACCGGCATAGTGCGGGTTGGTGCTATTTTCTAATTATCAGTAGAGATGACCAGTAAGGAATTTGATAGTTTCAGATGTGGAAATATTTTCATTACAAATACTGTTATAATCTATGATTGACCAAACAGTATTAATACATAAATTAACCATGGCCCAGCACAGTAACAATTCATTACTATCAGTTTAAAGTACAAAAAAGCTTAATGGATCTTGATAGTTAAAGAAACATCCCATTGTTTTGCTGAACTTAAAATATTGTTATGGATTGACCAAGTCAAGGCCTAGTCTTATCAGAATGTTATCTAGAGTGACTGCCACACATGTGACCTAAAAATTTCATATATCTGTCTTTATGTAAACAGATATGTAAAAGATGTACCTTTCCTCCCATACTCTGCATGACTGGATAGTGAGTAAATCACATGGTCATCCAAATTTAAAGTTTCCTCTTTTCCTTAAAAACATTGCTTCACATATGCCTTAGGGTCTCTATTTTTGTAAGGGACCATCATAACCATGATAACTCTTTTTTTTAAAAAAAAAAACGACTTTATTTTACAAAAAAAAGATAAATGTAGAGATTTTAAACATATTTTGCTTAAAATTATACATTTTTGTCAGTACTGTTTTTTCAGATATTAAAATAATTTTTAAATAAAACTATGTGAATATATTTTTTATTCAGTACTTGATTTTTTCAAGGGCTTGACAGTATGCATTGAAAACCTAATAGTTAAAATGAGCATAAAGTAAATGCAAAACAAAACGGAACATGGAAATTGTCAAAGTCTTCTTGTTTTGTAAATATATATTTTTTTGTTTTCTTTATTTCCTGGACTTCATACAGTCTGTGAGTTGTATCTGGGGAAGTGCAAGCCTCTGGAGTTAGCATCCCAATATCAGTGACTGCATATTATGTCTGTTCTTTTGTGACTGGGTTATCTCACTCAAGATGATATTCTCTAAATGCAGCCATTTTCTTAAGAATTTGGTTAAGTCATTGTTTCTGGTGGCTGAGTAGTATTCCATTGTGTAAATGTACCATAATTTTGTATCCATTCATCTTCTGAAGGACATATGGGTTCTTTCCAGCTTATGGCTATTATAAATAGAGCCACTATGAACATTGTGGTGCATATATCTTTGTTGTGTATTAAACTGTCTCTGGGGCATAAGCCCAGAAGTGAAATAGTTGGGTCTTCAGGTAGTACTATATCCAAATTTCTGAGGTATCGCCAGACTGATTTCCAGAGTGGTTGTATTAGTTTGCAACCCCACCAACAGTGGAGAAGTGTTCCTCTTTCTCCGCAGCCTCACCAGCATCTGCTGTCATCTGATTTTTGGATCTTGGCCAATCTGACTGGTGTGAGGTGGAATCTCAGGGTTGTTTTGATTTGCATTTCCCTGATGGCTAAGGATATCTAGCACTTCCTCAGATGTTTCTTGGTCATTCCGTATTCTTCAACTGAGAACGTTTTGTTTTGCTCTGTACCCCATTTTTTAAAAGGGTTATTTGATTCTCTGGTGTCTAGCTTTTTGAGTTCCTTGTATACTTTGGATATTAGGACTCTATCTGATGTGGTGTTGGTAAAGATCTTTTCGCATTCTGTTGGTTGCCGTTTTGTTTTCTTGATGATGTCCTTAGCCTTACAGAAACTTTGCAATCTCATTAAGTCCCATTTGTTAATCTTTGACCTAAGAGCATGAGCCATTGGTGTTTTGTTCAGGAAATTTTCTTCTGTGCCTATGTGTTCTAAGGTTTTCCCTACTTTCTCATCTAATAGTTTCAGTGTATCTGGTTTAATGTGGAGATCTTCGATCCACTTACACTTGAGCTTTGTACAAGGAGATATGAAAGGGTCTATTTTCATTCTTTTGCATGCTGAGTGCCAGTTGGACCAGCACCATTTGTTGAATAGGCTGTCCTATTTTCATTGAATGTTTACTGCTCCTTTGTCGAAAATCAGGTGACCATATACATGAGGGCTAATTTCTGGATCTTCTATTCTCTTCCATTGATCCACATGCCTATTTCTGTACCAGTACCATGCAGTTTTCAGCATAATTGCCTTGTAATATAGCTTGAGGTCAGGGATAGTGATTCCCGCAGATGTTTTTTTGTTGTTGAGGATGGATTTCGCTATTCTAGGTCTTTGGTTATTCCATATGAAATTGCACATTGTTCTTTCCAATTCCATGAAGAACTGGGTTGGAATTTTGATGGGGATTGCATTAAATCTGTAGATTGTTTTTGGTAGGATGGCAATTTTTAAGATGTTGATCTTTCCAATCCTAGAGCATGGGAGATCTTTCCATTTTCTGAGATCCTCCTCAATTTCTTTCTTTAGAGGTTTGAAGTTCTTGTCATACAGGTCCTTCACTTGCTTCGTTAGAGTCACACCAAGGTATTTCATAGGTTTTGTGACGATTGTGAAGGGTACCTTTTCCCTAATTTCTTTCTCCACATGTTTGTCCTTTGAGTATAGGAAGGCTACTGATTTGTTTGAGTTAATTTTTTATCCAGGTACTTTGCTGAACTTTTTTATCAATTGTAGGAGTTCTCCAGTGGAATTTTTGGGGTCACTTAAGTACACTTTAATGTCATCGGCAAAGAGTGATGTTTTTAACTCTTCCTTTCCGATTTGTATCCCCTTGATCTCCTTTTACTGTCTAATTCCTCCAGTGAAAACTTTCAGTACTATGTTGAATAGGTAGGGGGAGAGTGGACAACGTTGTCGAGTGCCTGATTTTAGTGGGATTGCTTCAAGTTTCTCGCCATTAAGTTTGATGTTGGCTGTTGGTTTGCTGTATGTTAGTTTTATTATGTTTATGTATGGACCTTGGATTCCTGTTATTTCCATGACTTTTAACATGAAGGGGTGTTGGATTTTGTCAAATGCTTTCTCAGCATCTAGTGAGATGACCATGTGATTTTGATCTTTGAGTTTGTTTATATGGTTGATTACATTGATGGATTTCCTTATATTAAACCATCCCTGCATCCCAGGGATGAAGCCTACTTGGCCATGATGAATGATCGTTTTAATGTGTTCTTGGATTCAGGTTGCAAGGATTTTGTTGAGTATTTTTGCATCAATGTTCATAAGTGAGATTGGTCTGAAGTTCTCTTTCCTTGTAGGGTCTTTGTGTGGTTTAGGTACGAGGGTTATTGTAGCCTCAAAAAATGAGTTAGGTAGTATTCCATCTGATTCTATCTTTTGGAATATTTTGGAGAGTATTGGTGTTGTATCCCCAATAAATGTGTGATAGAATTCTGCACTCAACCTGTCTGGACCTGGGCTTTTTTTGATTGGGAGACTTTTGATGACTTCTTCTATTTCTTTAGGTGTTATAGGGTTTTTTAGATGGTTTACTTGGTCTTGGTTTAAGTTTGGGATCTTGTATCTGTCTAGGAATTCATCTATTTCCTCCAGATTTTCCAATTTTGTGGAGTATAAGTTTTTATAGTAAAATCTGATGATTTCTTGAATTTTCTCAGTTTAAGTTGTTATGTCCCCACTTTCCTTTCTGATTTTGTTAATTTTTATACGCTTTCTTTGCCCTCCAGTTAGTCTTGCTATGGGTTTATCAGTCTTGTTGATTTTCTCAAAGAACCAACTTTGGGTTTTGTTGATTCTTTCAATGGTTCTTTTTGATTCTATTTGGTCAATTTCTGCCCTAATTTTGATTTTTTCTTGCCGTCTACTTTTTCTGGGTATATCTGATTCCTTCTGTTCTAGGGCTTTTAGCTGTGCTGTCAAGTTGCTCATGTAAGCTCTCTCCAGTTTCTTTTTAAAAGCACTTAGGGCTATTAGTTTTTCTCTCAGTACTGCTTTCATTTCATCCAATAGGTTTGGGTATGTTGTGTTTTCCTTTTCCTTGAATTCTAGAAAATTTTCCTGCGCAACCGTCTCGCCTGCAAGAACGAAGAGGCACACAAAATAGGATTCTTCTGCAGTAAACTTTAATGCTCTCGAGAGGCAGAGCATAAGCATACATCAAGTAGAAGCGAAGACCACGAAGTATCTAGCCCGTCCCCTTATAAAGGGATCAGTCCTTGCCTTGGAGGTGGAGCACCCCTGATTGGTTGAAACTCATCAGGCCCTATGATGCCACGAGAGAGGCAGAGCTCAAGGAGTGGAAAGTTACCCAGCACGTGCGCACATGACTTGTTTACTGCTAACTCCAGCCGGATGTCAGCGCCATATTGTAATAGAGAATGTGCAGGCGGCGCCCCACAGAAAATCCTTAATTACTTTTTTTATTTCTTCTTTGACCCCGCTATCGTTTAACAAAGTGTTGTTTAGTTTCCATGTGTATGTGAGCTTTTTATTGTTTTTGTTGTTGTTAAAGACCAGCCATAGACCATGGTGATCTGAGAGGATGCATGGGAGTATTTCAATCTTCTTATATCGATTGAGGCTCGCTCTGTGTCCAATTATGTGGTCAATTTTCGAAAAGGTGCCATGGGGTGGTGAGAAGAAAGTGTATTCTTTATTTAAGGATAATATGTTCTGTATATATCTATTAATTCTAGTTGGTTCAAAGTCTCTGCTAGTTTTGCAGTGTCCTTGTTCAGTTTCTGTTTCCATGATCTGTCCATTGGTGAGAGTGGGGTATTAAAGTCTCCCACTATTATTGTGTGGGGTGAAAAATATTTTTTGAGCTTTAGTAGGATTTCTTTTATGAATGTGGGTGCTTTTTTATTTGGAGCATATATGTTAAGGATTGAGAGTTTCTCCTGACAGATTTCCCCGGTAATGAGTAAAAAGTGTCCTTCCTTATCTTTTTTGATAACTTTTGGTTGGAAATTTTCTTTATTTGATATTAGAATAGCCACTCCAGCTTGCTTCTTGGAGCTGTTTGCTTGGAAGTTTTTTTCCCACCCTTTAACTTTGAGATAATGTCTGTCTTTTTCTCTGAGATGAGTTTCCTGTATGCAGCAAAAGGCTGGATTTTGTTTATGTATCCAGTCTGATAGCCTATGTCTCTTTATTGGCAAGTTGAGTTCATTTATGTTAATAGATATCAAGAAATAGTTGTTTCTGTTTCCTGCCATTATTGCTTTTGTGGGTTGAGTTGTGTCTGTGTCTTTTTCTTCTTTTAGTTTTCTTGTTTAGGAGTTTTCTTGTTTTTACTGGCTGTATTTTCTCTCATTGTATTGGGTTTTCCACCTATAATTCATTGTAGTGCTGGGTTTGTGGTCAGATATTGTGTAAATTTTGATTTGTCTTGAAATATCTTCATCTCTCCATCGATGGTGATTGATAGTTTTGCTGGGTATAGCAGCTTGGGCTGGCACTTGTGTTCTCTTAGGGTGTGCATGATGTCTGTCTAGGCTCTTCTAGTTTTCATAGTCTCTGTTGAGAAATCAGATGTGAGTCTGATTGGCCTGCCTTTATATGTTACCTGACCTTTTTCCCTTACTGCTTTTAGTATTCTTTCTTTACTTTGGGCACTTGATGTTTTTACTATTATGTGTCGGGAGGTATTTCTTTTCTGGTCCAACCTATTTGGAGTTCTGAAGGCTTCTTTTATGCTCGTGGTCATCTCGTTCTTGACGGTAGGGAAGTTTTCTTCTACGATTTTGTTGAAGATATTTACTGTGCCTCATAGTTGATACTCTTCTCTCTCTTCTATTCCTATTATCCTTAGGTTCGGTCTTCTCATTGTGTCCTGGATTTCCTGGACATTTTGGATTAGGAGCTTTTTGTTTTTTGCATCTTCTTTTGCTGTTTTGTCTATGTTTACAATGTTGTCTTCTGCTCTTGAGATTCTCTCTTCCATCTCTTGTAATCTATTTGAAATGCTTACTTCTGTGATTCCTGATTTCTTTTTTAGGTGTTCTACCTCTAGTGTTATCTCTTTTTGTGTTTTCTTTATTATGGCAATTTCCATTTTAAATTCCCTCTTCCATTCCTTCATTTCTTCGATTCTGTTTTCCTATAGTTCTTTGAGTTCTTTGAGTGTTTTTCTTGTTTCCTCTTTAAAAGCTTCTGAATCTTTTTGCTTTTCCTCCCGTTCTTGTTTAAGTATCTCTATCAGCATCTTGAGGTATGATTTCAGGTCTGTGTCTTTCTTTTCTGGAGTGTTTGGAATTCCGATGTTTGCTGTTATGGGAGAGCTGGGTTATGGTGTTGCCAGGTTTTCTTGGTTTCTTTGGGATATACTCTTTTGCTTTCCTCTTTCCATATTGTTGTCAGTGATATGTTCTTGCCTTTCCTTTGTATCTGGTCTGTGTCCCTGGATCTCCACTGGTCCAGGTGGCAGATGGGTGGAGCCCTGTTCTATGCCTCAGAGTCGTCGGGTGGGAACAGAAGTTCCAAAGTTCTATTCCTGGTCGCTGGATCAGACAGGGCGGGGCAGGGCAATGCAGGGGATGCACTTTCCGTGTGCACTCCGCAGAGATCTCTCTGCTCCCTGGCAGCCCAGGTCTCCCACTCACTGGTTGCTCAGCCTCTACGAGCTTTAGTTCCGGGTGGCAGACCATGATAACTCTTAAAAGTAAACATTTAATTGAGTCTATCTTATAGCGTCAGAGTTATAGTTTATTATCATCATAATTGAAAGCATGTTGAAATACAAGCAAACATTTTGCTAAAGGGAGTCAAGTGTTCTATATTTACATCTGGAAGTAACATGAAGAAGAAGTGAGTCACTGGACCTTGCTTGAGCATTTTAAACCCGAAAACCTCCATCTAGTAACACACTTCCCCTGATAATGCTATACCTATTCAAGCAAGGCCACAAATCCTAGGCATTTCAAATAATGCCAGTTAGCTAACCTCTCTAAGCCAGTTTACTCAAACATTTACAACATAATAAAAATTTAAATTCTTTCCCCAAAGAAGCTGTGTTTGCTTAAATACACAGTTAAAATGAGATTATATGATTATGTTAGCTGTGGTAGTTCTCATTGGGTTTACAGTTAATTCCAAATAACTTCTTCCAGTGCTGAATTGTCAACAGTGTTGTATTATATACTAAATATTCCAGAATGGTGATGTAATTAAGGGACTAGAAAGAAAGAGATCTTATAGTGGATTACCCATAAAACTGTCACTATATAGGAATGTTTGGCTCAGAACAGTCAGCTAACAAAACATAAAATATTTATATTGTACTGAAGTTGCATACATACCTTGCAAAAAGGAAGGGAATTGAAAGTACACTAAAGAATTCAGATCTCGTTCACTTTGAATAAGTGCAAGGATTGATTTTTGCCAGAGGTGTCTATTAAAATTTTACTTTAAACAGATAACCCATATACTGGCTTGTCTGTGTTTTTCCTTTATTAAATAATTTATAATTTCCAAGAAAAGTTTAGTACATGTCCTAATTCATCTATTCTTTTTGCTTTGAAAGTCAGGACAACTCTGAAATAAAAAAGTTTATGGTTATTGGTAGTAGGAATATTACTCAATTGGTAAACTTTTTGGTATAGAGGCATAAGGATCTGAATTCAGATCTTATGACCACAAAATAATGACAGTAGACAAATTACAGTTACAGATATGGGAGAATCCTCAGCTCTTACATAGGACCCAATATACCAAATATGTCAGTACTGGGGATAAGTGAGAAACTGTCTCAAAATTCAATGTAGAGAGCAATATCAGATGAGACCCCAATTCAACAAATTATGTTCACACAAATGTACTTTTCTGCATATACACTTGATCTCTCTCTCTCTCTCTCTCTCTCTTTCTCTCTCTCTCTCTCTCTCTCTTACACACACACACACAAACACACACACATACACAAACACACATATACACAAATTGCATTAACATTAACAAGAACACATAAAAATAATTGTTTTGTGTCATTTTAAGAAACTAGGAAACACTCTAACACACTCAATTTTGTTTAGTTCATGGAAGATGTAAAATAATGAACTATTATATTATTAACTATGGATAAAAATTAGGGAAAATATATTGTGAAAATACAAAACATAGACAAAGTATAGAGGAGCTGTTTATTTTTAAAGTTATTATTATTGTTATTATCATCATCATCATCATCATCATCATCATCATCATCATCATAATTATTTAATCTTCTTTTTTAATTTTATTGGATATTCTCTGTATTTTAATTTCAAAGGATATACACTTTTCCCCACTCTCCTCCCTCCTCCCTCTCGACTTGTTTCCATGAAAGTGCTCCCTCTCCCAATCACCCTCTTCCCCTCAGTGCCTTGGCTGATGATGATGTTCTTCCCATGAGGGTGCAAACTTTTCAGCTGTTTCAGTACTTTCTCTAGCTCTTTTATTGGTGTTCCCATGTTCAATCGGATGGTTAGCTGCAAGCCTTCTTACCTGTATCTGTATGATTCTGGGAGAGCCTCTGAGGAGACGTCCATTTCTGGTTCTTGCCAGTAAACACTTAGTGGCATCAGCAATAGTGCTTGGGTGTGGTGGCTGCATATGCTGTTGTTCTTCAGGTGAGGCAGTCTCTGTAGATCTTTCCTTCAATCCCTACTCCTCTATTTGACCTTTTATTTCCTCCCCTGTTTTGTTCTTCCTTCTAAGAAGGACTAGGCATCCATATTCTGGTCTTCCTTCTTTGTGAGCTTCATAAATTAGGTGGATGGTTAATGGGTATTCTAAGCTCTTTTTATTGTGTGTGGGGGGGGGGTAATATCCACTTATAAGTGAATACATACCATGAGTTTTCTTTTGTGACTGGGTTACCTCACTCAAGATAATGCCTTCAAGTTTCATCCATTTGCCTAGGACTTTCATGCACTCATTTTTTGAATAGCTGAGTAATACTCCATTGTGTATATGCACCACAATTTCTATTCCTCTGTTGATGGACATCTGGGTTCATTTCAGCTTTTGGCTATTATAAATAAGGGTACAATGTACATTGTTTAGCATGGGTCCTTGGAGCTACTTATAGGTATATACCCAGGAGTGGTAGATCTGAGTTCTCAGGTCCAATTTTCTGAGGAACTGACAGACTGATTTTCAGAATGGTTGTACCAGTTTACAATCTCACCAACAGTGGAGAAGTGTTCCTCTTTCTCAACATCTTTCTTGGAAGCAGGAACAAAACACTCATGGGAGGATATAATGGGACTATTAGAGGAGCAGGGAGTTGAGAAAAGATCATCCAGAGACTGCCTCACCAGGGGATCCACCCCATATGTAGCCACTAAACCCAAGGACTATTGCTGATGTCAAGTTCTGCTTACAGGCAGGAACATGATATGATGCCTCCTCAGAGACTCTGCCAGAGTTATGCTGATTCAGAGGAGGAGGAGGCTTGCAGTTATCCTTCAGACTTAATATAAGGATCACGGTGAAGGAGCTAGAGAAAAAACTGAAGGAGCTGACAGGGTCTGCAACCCCATGGGAAGAACAGAATGATCAACTAACCAAAAACACCACAGCTCCCAGAGACTAAAACCCATGATTTTGTATGGAGAGACCCATGGCTCCAAGTACATATGCATCAGAGGATAATATTTTCTGGCACTAATAGGAAGAGGGGTCTTTGGTCAAGTGAAGGCTCATTCTCCCAATTCAGGGGAATGTCAATGTCCTGAGGTGGGAAAGGGTGGTTGGGAGAAGGAGCACCTTTCTGGAGGCAATGAGGTAGAGGGGGTTGGGGTTGGGAGAAGAAGATAATATCTGAAATGTAAATGTAAAAAATATCCAATTTAAGAGAGAGAGAGAGAGAGAGAGAGAGAGAGAGAGAGAGAGAGAGAGAGAGAGAGACAGAGAGAGAGAATCATGTCACTGAAGGAGGCTTATTCTGGTCAGAGTGAAGTTTTAAGGCTCAGTGTTGGTCACTGGTGTTTTTGTTTGATTGTTTTGTGAGTTTCTATATATTGATTAATTTGATTTGTGGTCTAATATCTTACTTTGTCTATCTATTGTGACTAAAATTATGGCCCGGATATAATAGCTTTGGGTGGCATTTCTGGACTATTATCTCCATAAGGTATCTGTCCAAGCCCTTCTAACTTTTAGAATCTCTCTTGAGACATTAGTTGCAATTCTGTTAGGTGTGCCTTTATGTTTCTTAGCCCCTTTCCCTGGAATCTTTTAATATTCTTCCTTTGTTCTGTACACTTAGCATTTTGACTGTTATGTAGGTTGAAGATTTTTTTCTGGTCCAATATGTTTGGTGTTCTGTAAGGCTTTTTGTGTGTTTATAGCCATCCTTTCTTTAGTTTGTAAAATTTGCTATGATTTTAATAAAATCAAAATATCTAGCTCTTGCAGCCGAGATTTTTCTTTTATTTCTATTATTCTTAGGTTTAGTATTTTCAGTGTTTCACATTTCTTGGATGTTTTGTGTCATGTGTCATTTTTAAGATTCACATTTTTTGACTCATGAATCTATTTTTTCTATAGCTCCATATACATCTGAAATTCTCATTCATCTTTTATATTCTGTTGGTGATGCTTGTTTCTCTAGTTCCTGTTCACTTAAATAGATTTTCCATCACCAAGATTTTCTCAGTTTGTGTTTTTTGTCATTTCTTTTATTTCCTTCTCATGTCTTGAAGAGTTTTATACATTTTTGTCATCTGTTTGATAATATATTCTTGTATTTCTTTAAGGAATCTATTCATTTCCTTTCAAAGGCCACTATCAGCTTTGAAAATTGGATTTATGTTTATATTGTTATGATTTGACTGTGTTAGTATATCTAGGGCTTGCTTTAGTAAGATAGCTTGACTCTGATGGTACCATATTGCTCTGGCCCTTGCTGATTGTGTTCTTATACTGGCCTTTACCATTTGTCTTTTCCTGGTGTTAGCTGGATGTTACTAATGCTCATAAGGCTCCTCACAGATGTCAGTAGAAATGTTCATTTGGCAATGGACCTCAGTGAATAGGATGCTGCTAAACTTTGCTGCCTATGCCCCAGGTGAAGCTAAATGTTCCTGGGAAATTGCAGGCCTTTTTTGGAGGGCAACAATGTGAAGCTGGCAATGGACCTTAGGAGATAGAGCATAGTTCACAACAGCAGTGTGTGTGCCAAGTCTTCCTAGCTAGCAGGGGATAGATGACACAGGATCAAAATTTTGGTTCCTGGGGACCTGCACACCTACATTTTCCTCTGGCCAAGCAACCCTCTTTGATAGGGAAGGTGATGGAGCTCAGGGGATGGTTTAAAACTCACCTTTGCTGGCTTTGGGACAGTAGACCTGCCAGAGATTAGAGTTTTGTCTTAAGAAACAACCTCTTGACACTCTACCTAGCAGTACAATCCCCATGAACAAAGGAATAACTTCAGAGTTGGGTAAATGGAGAAGCCATTAGATTTGATAAGTTCCCAGTGAAGGTCTTAAGGAGAGAGTTAAGGATGGGCAATGCTAAAATACAAGGCACTTGAGACCTTGTGTAGTACAACTTTAGATGACGTAAAAAGAGAAGCAGAAAATGAAAGCTAAATGAGTCAACAAAAATTGGCTGAATAAGGATTATGATTGCTACCATTTTTGTATTTCATATTTTATCCTTAATAGTTAGAGTGGTTTTCTGAGCCCATTGAAAGAAAAAAAAAGTTTTATAGATGCACAAAAAAAGAACACTATAAAAAGTGAATTGATAAGATACAAGCCATAGAAAGTCTCATCAATAAAAATAAGAGAAAACAAGATGCAAAGTAATTTTAACAAGCCTTTGAAAGATTTATAAATGAAAATAAGAAAAAAATAAACTACTAATACAAAGACAGAGGAATTTAGAAAATTTCTAATGTACTATCACATTATGGAACTGAATAAGGAAGCCTTAGGTTGTGAGGAAACCAAACGCTGTTTATCTAGTTATAGCATACAATAGTCACTCTGAAGTATAAGAAGAAGTTAAATGGAATCCTATAGACATATTAAATTTGAGGATAATTAAGAAACAATTATTTTATCCAATATATGTTCACCCCATGTGAAGGAGATGTTAAATTTGTGAAGAACTCTGAACAAAATTATCCTTCAAGACTAGCAAGATTTCACAACAGCAATAATGGAAGTTGGTCCTGAGTCACAATGAAGAACATGGCAGAAAGAGGAAGGTAGGTCCAAGGAACAAGGAGTTCAGGCTGGAAGTGTCAATATTTCCCAAGATCAGCTTTTCGGTGAAGGTCAATATGCTGAGGCTTTTGACAATAAGACAAGTTTGCTTCTAACAGCACCACATTCTACTTCAAGCAAGTTTATGATCACACAAAAAGTTCATAAGGAGTTTGCTTCGTACATGGCAAGCTAATCACTGAGCAAGAAAGTGTCCTTCATTCAACATCTGACACCTTGATAAATGCAAGCTATGACAAAGTGATGTAAGGGCAGAACTTTGGACTTCCCAAGATAAGGAAATAGAGTGTACAATATCTTATCACAGTTGCCAAAAATACACTAGACACTGTGAATGTAATTCTTACCACATAATATGTAGTTTATTAAGCTGAGAGAAAGAGTCTTTTATTTAAACAAAATGAGGGAAACATTGCAGGAAATCTGATTATACTGTGAACTGGGATATTATGTGTTGGGAAACCTCTAGTTGTTCTGTGGCACAACCCAAGCACATATCATTAATTCATGAATGTTGCAGGATATTTGATCACACTGTGATATGTTTTAATGGAAATACCTGTTTCTAGTTGTGGTGTGGCTCAGCAATAGCACAAGCCTTTAATCCAAGAGCTTCCTCTTTATTTAAATAAAGCAATACATTAATAAAAATTTATAATATTATATGTAGACATATATAAGACAAACAGATCAGTAGAGATATAATTAAGGATTTTTCTAGAAGTGTTGCAGTTACATAAGATTAGCCAGACAAACATGCTTCCAGTAAGAATCAAGGACATTTGTAAGTAATCAGATTTATCCAGGACAGAAGTTTGTTGCCTTAGGTTGTATTGTTGGCAAAGTCAACGAAATGTTTTTAAAGGATCACTTTAGAGACTGAAAAAGTATTTTGTTTTTCCTTGTGTGTGTGTATGTGTTAAAATATTTGTCATACACATTTCTTTCTGAAAAAATCAGAAAAAGTAATAAAACTTAAGATTGTGTGAAAACATCCTTATTAGCATGATTAATGTCCTTTAGTCTGAAGGAGAACTATTAATAACAAAAATAATTTTTAAAAGTTTAAACTGACTTGTAGCCATAAAAATTGAAGATCTATTATTATATTATATTTTTGTAAGCATTGTTTAATGCTCTATTATATTCTTTAAAACTAGTCTATATATTTTGTAGTACTAAGTTTTGGCATAACATTTCCAAACTGCACATTTGGATCTCAATAGAGGAAAGTACTCAATATTTGGAAAAAAAATGATGTAAAGCAACATGCTTTTGTGTGCCCATAAAATAAATACCTTAATATTTTACATTCCAATAGAGTACTAGAGTGGAGAAGAAAATAAATGATAAAATATCAGTTAAGCATTATTCACAGAGTTCTCTTGTCAAAGGAAGAATGACATTGAACTTAATGTCTGAGAATTTAGTGTCCTAGTGCTAGCTAGCTATTAGAGTTTGCCCAGAGGGGTAAACCCAGGACTGTAGTTTGTCTATATTTCTGATTCACATTCTCCAATGCTGAAATTGCAGGAATGGGTCATCATGGATCACCGAGCTTTAATTTTCCAGCTCTAAAACTAGGATAAATATTGCATTTCCTTG